>NW_011339688.1:0-38288 GCF_000735185.1 Notothenia coriiceps | reverse complement strand
GTCCCAGCTCTCTGCAGCTCATTGACTAGGTCCCCCCGTGTGGTTCTGGGATTTTTGCTCACCGTTCTTGTGATCATTTTGACCCCACGGGGTGAGATCTTGCGTGGAGCCCCAGATCGAGGGAGATTATCAGTGGTCTTGTATGTCTTCCATTTTCTAATAATTGCTCCCACAGTAGATTTATTCACACCAAGCTGCTTACCTATTGCAGATCCAGTCTTCCCAGCCTGGTGCAGGTCTACAATGTTGTTTCTGGTGTCCTTTGACAGCTCTTTGGTCTTGGCCATAGTGGAGTTTGGAGTGTGACTGTTTGAGGTTGTGGACAGGTGTCTTTTATACTGATAACAAGTTCAAACAGGTGCCATTAATACAGTTAACAAGTGGAGGACAGAGGAGGCTCTTAAAGAAGAAGTTACAGGTCTGTGAGAGCCAGAAATCTTGTTTGTTTGTAGGTGACCAAATAGTTATTTTACCGAGGAATTTACCAATTCATTCATTAAAAATCCTACAATGTGATTTCCTGGATTCTTTCCCCCCATTCTGTCTCTCATAGTTGAAGTGTACCTAGGATGAAAATTACAGGCCTCTCTCATCTTTTTAAGTGGGAGAACTTGCACAATTGGTGGCTGACTTAATACTTTTTTTCCCCACTGTATGTGTCTGTTTTACTTTACTGTTTTTCCACACTGACACCTTTTAATCTACAAAGCTTGAATGCAATGAACTATGTAATTACAGCCACACTTGAAGGCAAGCTGAAAAGCTGTAAGGAGGAGAGGGGGGAGCCACAATCACTGCTTGAAGTGTTTGTGTGAAGGTTGTTGGATTGTCGTTTCAGAAAGTGACATTAATTGACTTATAAAAGATAACATTTCACTTGTTATTAGGAAAAAGAGCTGGGATAGGGGTTTTCTGAGGTTTTTTGACAATCAAACAATCAGCTCGGACGGAGTTTACTGGCAACTAAAAGATAAACATCAACAAAGCCTTATCCTGATCTGAATCTATACCTCACTGTGACACTCCAGTTTTAGACCAGCTTTAATTTTGACTGACCTCTAATATCAAAGCATAAGGTGTCTGATTCAACCTGCAAGTGATACATGGAAAAAGGACCTGCCCTCCTCTCTGCATTAGAATAATAGCAATTGCCTTTTTTTGGTTAAACTGAAATAAAATACAAATGGACTTTCCCTTGCTTGTTATTTTGTCAGTCGTTCAAAATGATACTGCCACCTGAACATTGGTGATGCAACACTACGTTACACTTTGGCTCTGCAGGTTGTCTGTGTCCCACTACTTATGCATTATCATGTGTAGTGGTGAATAAGTTCCTGTTTTCTCCCAAAATATCCTTCAAAAATGAAAGAGCTGTCACCATTAACTGTCATAACGATGAATTCAGTCCAGCGAGGATGCTCTATTGAATAATGCATCACCATTCAGGACCTGCGTTAACATTGCCTAACCATTGCATTTCATGTTAATGAAGAGTTGGCCTCAGAGAGCAGGGGGACATACAGGTCCTATCTGATCATGCAGTAACTTAACTCATCTCCACTTGCTGTAGCAAAAACAACATCCTCCAATTGAATTTAAACAGTGAGCACCTAGTGAGCCTCGCAGTGACTGATATTTACACTGCACTGAGTGTGAACAAACAAACATATATACAATCCTGTAGGGGGTTTGTTCCACCTCATTAGGAATGTCAATTACCTCTGCATTGTTTGTACTGTTGTTGTTGTTTGTTTGTTTGTTTGGCCTGGAGGAAAGCTGCGATAGGGATCAGGGAGGCGGGGCAGTGTCAATGACACTCGAGCCGTTTGCCTCCTCATTAGCCAAAGCCATCCCTCTCTCTCACCTAGCCTTAAAATGAAGGAATGTCTTTAAAGCCTCATCCAATTTTATTGGAGTGCTGACCACTTCATCATACGCAGATGTTGCTGTGTGTGTGTGTGTGTGTGTGTGTGTGTGTGTGTGTGTGTGTGTGTGTGTGTGTGTGTGTGTGTGTGTGTGTGTGTGTGTGTGTGTGTGTGTGTGTGTGTGTGTGTGTGTGTGTGTGTGTGTGTGTGCTAAAGGGGTTGGAAAAGCTGGCTGGTGCTTCCTGGGTCACAGCATATTATTGTTCTTGGAAAACCCTCTTGAAGAAGAAGCCTGGAGTCTCCTATTTACTGCCAGAACAAAAAGGAAAGGTAGAAGGAAAAGTAAACAACAGGAAGAATACAAATTAAATTAAGGATCCTTGGAAAAAATGCTCGGTCTAATCTGTACAACATACAAGAATATTTACCCCAGTAATGATGCAGTATTTAGAGTTTAACCAAACGCAAGGAGTTCAAATGAAATAGAATAGGTAATATATATAGAGACAAAAGATGGGGAAAAAAGCCCAATATGTATTATTTAAAACACAATTTATATTATTTTCTAAACAGTGATTAAGCGCAGTAATTACTAGCAGCAGCAGCAGCACATTAAGCTGCATTCAGGGCAACATTCAGAACATTAATGTTCAAATAAACTGTGGTCACGGCTGTTAATAGCAGGTATTTCAAACCACCATCCGCGTGACTGTGAGAGACTAGAGCTAACATGACTTTATGTAGTTCAACAGTCATTGGAATGGAGCTAATGATATAGAAAAGAACAAAGAGTGAAATATGTTTTGAATGTGGCGATGATAGTCGATAGACACCTATTTCACACCTTTTTGCAAACACACTCTGGGAATTCCCCCTTGCTAACATTTAAAAGCTATCCAACCATTTTAAGCCTTTTGAAAGACAAATACTGACTGATTAAAGGAAAGTTATATGACAAGTTATTATCATATACCTCAATCGCGCAATGATTTTGTTATTGTCTGTTACTGTGTGTTACCTATAATTTAACTTGACTAAATCCTATATTCTCACTCGCCTTCAAGTCACCTGAACATGCTTACCTCTCTAATGAGTCCACTGCGGTTGTCAGAGATCATTTTTGTAAACCTTTGCATATTGCATAACTATCTTTGAACAACATGGGTCTACATGCTTACATAACTGACAGCTGTAGATAAATGTTGGCTGTTGCGATCTGATGCTTTTAGGTCTGTGGCTGCGAGGAAGTGCGGTCGCCTTCAAACAGAGGATTGTGGGTTAGATCCCAGCCTGTGCAGTAATGTCGATGTATGTATGATACTTAACCCTGAGTTGCCCCCGATGGCATGGCCAATGGTGTATGAATGTTAGCTTCCCTAGAGCAAGTGGTGCTGCTCTGCATGAATGAGGTGTGAATGGCTTAATGACTCGTAGATTGTATAGCGCTTTGAGTCAAAAATACCTAGTGAAGCGCTATATAAGTGCAGTCCATTTACCATTTATCTCTTTTCCTTTGCCCCATTGCAAAAAATCCAACACGTATGTAGAAGCATTTGGTTCATATAAGAAATACAGCATTAAAACCAGCTTCAGTCTTTTGTGGTTGTCCAAAAAAAAGGCTGCTGTGCCCCTGAGATACACTGTTGCATTTTAAACTAATGTTAACTGGTGAAGATTGTATGCACATTTTAATAATAGGCACAGCATTGACGATGTTATCTTCTTTTGTGCTCAAGTTCCAACATGGACAAATCTTAAAATTGAAATTGTAACATGTACTCCATGGCAGACGATTTATTGAGAAAATGATCTGTAGATAATCTGGAAATCAAAACAACAGTTATTCATAGCTGTCCGAGTAACGGCCCCCATTCTGTCCGTTCATCCGTCCCTCCTTCAGTTGTCTGACACCCTGTCACCCTGCACCCTGTCCGGACATACCCCGTCCCGTCCCGGGTTGGCGGTCATTGATATATCCAGTTTGGTCAGTTATAAGATATCTGGAACAAATTGATGACAAATGTTAAAAGGAACAAAATAAAAATAATAATGTTATATTTGATCAAACACACATGTTAGAAAACTGACACTGTTCATTCATTCACTTGAGTCAAATGACCCTGCAGTCATTTACATTAGACTAACATGCTTGTTTGCAAACCATACATTAATAAAGTCATTTGTCTATTTATCACATGCATTATTCACAGAGGTGTGGAGGTGTGGTGCTCTGAGTGGATGTAATCCCAAAGTGTTTAGAGGATTGGGGATTAAGTCCAGATTGACAAGATTTGACTGAGGATAAAAAAAATTAGCTTGTGTCCTTTTCTTTTTTTGTCCTCTCCTCTCTTCTCATTCCCTGTGCTCTCCTCCCCTCTCCTTCCCTCTCCCCCCTCCTCTCTTATCACTACCTCTTTCCCATTTGTCTTCCGTTTCATTTCATCTGTACTCATTCATTCCCCTCCTGTAACAAATCAGGTGTAAAGCACAAGTCCGGGCAGTAACCGGATGCCACTGGTGTTCCAGATATCCCTCACACCTCAGGACTTCTGTTTCTGCTGTGGCGTGAGAGAAACAGACGCAGATACGAAAGGCTCTCAGCGCTTCTTCGAGGCTTATCTCCGCCTTTGATCTATATTGCTTTATTTGGGCGAATATCAATCAGCCCGCGCCGAGCCCTCTCCTTCTCTTTCCGGCCACGACTTCCTGTCCAGGATTAGTCCTCCATCCTGCCCACCTCAGTGGCTCACGATTCAACAGCACTTCAGGATCACAGGTCAGGGGGCAAGGGTCGGGCAAAGAGCGTCGTAACGATGTCCAGACTGACCGGTACTCTGGACGAGTGTGCGCGTGTGGAGGTAGTTAAATGGTTGAAAGGAAACTGTCCATCAATGGGAAATCTGAAAACAATTTGACTGCATTAAGGCATTTAAAGCGTCTCCACTGATTTCCCCATTGGCCTCTCGTCAGTACCACACACACACACACACACACACACACACACACACACACACACACACACACACACACACACACACACACACACACACACACACACACACACACACACACACGTTGCTGTGTGCAGCGGGGAGCAGCGCACAGAAGCCCTTTCACAATTATGCATTCACTTGTCTGTTTGCCTCTTCATTTACACATTTGTTTATTCATTTATTCATTTGCTATTGACTTTGTTTTGATCCAGCTGTCGTCCTCTTTATAACGGATGAACTGTGACTTTCTACTTTATGCATTTGTAACTTTGTGTGCGCTACCGTGTGCACGTTATGTGTTTAAGTGGCTGGAATGCAATAAGGACATATGAGTGTTAGCAGGTCTCCTCATATCCATAATCTGTTTCCACTCTCTCATTTACTCAGCCGTCAATTGTCCAATAGCACATAATAACATGATTGATAACCAGCTCTCTCCCTGAAAATCTGCAGCAAACATGGAGCCGACCTGTAAAACCTCTACATTTTTATAAGGTTATATAACATTTTTTAAAGCTTCTGAGCAGCGTACCTCTGGTATGACTCAGAACACTGTCAGCCTATTTGCAATGTATCAAAATGTGTATGAGNAGAAAAAAAAATCACATTGTCTGATTTTTAAAGAATTTATTTGCAAATGAAAAGTATTGAGATGAACTTTTGTTATTGACCAAATACTTATTTTCCACCATCATTTGCAAATAAATTCTTTAAAAATCAGACAATGTGATTTTTTTTTCTCATTTTGTCTCTCATAGTTGAGGTATACCTAGGATGAAAATTACAGGCCTCTCATCTTTTTAAGTGGGAGAACTTGCACAATTGGTGGCTGACTAAATACTTTTTTGCCCCACTGTAGAGGTCTACGTTAAGTGCCGAACAAGCAGTAAGTAAAAGACTCTACTCTAATGAAAAGAACAAACATTTTGACCGATTGCTGGAGTGCATCCTAAATTAGGATCCTCACCATCGACCTGCTTAACATAAGTATTGACCATGCTCAATCAATAAAACAACAGATGTCAATAAATTGATTTGCATACACTTTGCCCGAACAAGATGAATACCTAAATAAGGCATTCATGACCCAATGGAAATCTTTTGAACAAACGTGTTGTTGCTCACTGAAAGATTGCATAAGAAGTGGAAGTGCACGGACTGACAGACATTCACAGAGTGACTGACAGCTCTCTGCTGTGCTGCATTCCTCCTGTGTTGAGTCATGGCATGCTGCAGATCAGAAAGCACTTTCTCAGCAGACTCTCAGTGACTGGGTAATCTGGAGTGTCACACACCCTTTCCAATCCCAGGCCAAGCTATCCAAACAGCGCCGGCGAGCAGGGGGAGGAAATTGAATTTCCCCCCTCAAAGACAGGCCTCCAAATCCCCATCAACAGGAGCTTAGAGAGCCTGCAGTCCATCAAGTTTCATCTGCCACGGTGGTCCGGCCAATCAGGTTCCTCCTTTCACGCACACATTGCGATGGCATGCATGAGCACACCCGCAAACATGTCAGGATGCGTGCAGCAAAAACGGACGCTCGCGCATGCACTCAAGCACTCGCACGAGCTTACATGCACAAAAAGATAAATACTCACACAATCAAACAAATACAAACGCATGCACACACACAGTCCAAACCCCTCTTCTCAGTGCCCCTCTTAGCATCAACAATCAACAATCTGGGGCATTGTGGAGCCTGTGATCCTGTGACCTCTGACCTCCGGAGTTAACCCCAGAGCGGCCAGTGCTGAGAGGTGAACCAGGCGGCTCATTGAAAGGCGCTGAGGTTCCCATGAGAACGAGAGCGGGGGGGGAAGCTCAATGATCCAAGACCCTGATGGTGATGGCGATGAAGGGTTTGAAGCGGACTTCAATGTTCGGACATGCTGGTTGGCTTGTTTGCTGTGTAGATGTGAATGTAAAAGTCAGCCATGTTGAATGCCTTGTGGGTGGTAACTAATACATTGGTTTGTAGAATCATCCGCCATTATTTTATGCCATTTCAAATGTTTTCTCCGCCATCCACCTCCACTATCTTAAATATTAGGGTAACCTGAGAACAACATTTGACCAGATCTCCTTTGCGACAGATTTAACCCCTCCTTCATTATTGTGTTGACAGTCTAACACACAACAGCTGCTCCCACCAGCACCAGCAGCGTCTCTCTCAGAGTACTATCCCAGCTGCAACACCTCTCCCTGGGCATCCAGGTCAGCGGCCCCATTCCCTCCCCAAGGCCCAAGGGTTGCATTTAGTGTCCAAAATACCCTTTCAATAAATGGAAACAGGTCATGAGGTATCACTGAGGGCATTTGTTTCCAGAGGATCTAGCAATGTGGTGTTTTTTTCCAATGGTAGTCTCAAGATTGGTATTGAGGAGTTGGCATGTGTCGTGGATAACTTAGAAAAAGTAATTTGCAAGGTAAGGCTCCATGTCTATAGATACTGGGAGCCGCCATATTTGGAAAACATGCTGCTACAGGACCAATTATTTGATTGAAGCTAATTGGTGGTTTGGGAGACGTTAACGACTGAAGTGTCAGAAAGACATGCCAAGTATTTTTATTAGAAAAATGCCAGGAAATAAGTGGTTACATAGAGCTAAACATATGCTACCATACTTTCTATTTTGAAAAAATGGTAGTGTTGTTGAATCTCAGCTTCGTGACGAGTAAATCAGGCAATTTCAAGCTACTTAATTGGATGGTTGAAAGTCTAGTGATGACACGTTAATGACGATAATGAGATACATAAATGATGTATCCCAGACATCAAAATGACTGCGCAAAAGAATGCTGTGATTTGACTGATGTTATGCTAAACTTGTCACTTTCAGCAGTTAAAATGTTTACAGCATTGGGAAATAAAAATATGAGTGATTAGCCAGCTTTAAAGCTGCTGTTAAACGATAGGGATGTCTTTGCAAGCAATGAAAGCCACAGTACCTCATAAAAGGACAGTGCAATAAGTCACAAATTACAACAAATATTGCCTGTGATTCATTGGATCTAACACTTGCTAGCTGCTGCGTGAATTTATGACAGCACTTACACTCTACGTGGAGTAATTGTGCATAATGAAGACGTTTTATGCTCATGTACTAAAGGCTCTAAAACTAAACTAATGGGTTCAACATAAAAAAGGTTTTTATTTGAAATTATTATACCTCTGAAAATGAATGCATCCTTACTAATCATGCGCTTATTCTTAGTTTAACCTACAATGAACTGTGTTTCAGTGACTAACACTTATGGAACATTTATTAGATTATTACTTTTAATGAAGCCTAATCGATTCATTTGTCTATTTATCTAGCTCAGGTACTTTTAAAATGACCAAGCCCAAAAGATCTACGGGCCGCCCCTGCCCAATCTGTGTCGCGCCGCATAAGCGCATAATAGTGCACCGCGGTTGTGCTTCAGATGAGGAGGTGAGGCCCCCTCATAACTGCATGAACCCGTAGTGCGCAATACAACTTAGACTGGCTTACCTGTACATCAATCAAGTGGCAAATGCCATAGTAAGGATGGATGATAGGATAACTTTTTTTTTTTCAATGCCATGCGATCTACCCACACTACCTTTGCGATCGACAAAGACGTAATGGGCACCCCTGATCTAGCGCCTTTGAATGAGGGATGTTTGCATAACAAGATTCCTATGTGCACAACTAGGCTAGTCAGTGCAGATATGTACGGACCGTGAGATCTCACAGTTTTGGTAGCAGCCGCTCACACATACTGGCTTACAGAGGCCAGTTCAACATCCTGTAAACTAAATAACTACATCAACACCTCACAGAGGCTTGAGATCGCACACATGGACTAGTATAACTACACTACACGCATACTAACATACTGTAGAGGCAGATGTGTACACACACGGACACACTTTCTAACAGTTGTCTATATCCTGTGAGGCGGCGCTCCAGCAGCCTCTAAACAATGTATCCTTTAGATAAGGATCTGATCACTGTGTGTGTGTTGACTGTGTNACCGATGATCTGGTAGTCTTTCGTCGAACCCCTCTTCCTCTGTTGACAACCACGGTAATAAGTCTCTACCTTCATTGTGTTTTACTCATAGTTAGCGGGAGCCAGACCCCGAGGTGTGTTCTAGACCGGGGAACCCCATAGCTACTAGCACTCTTTCCATTCCCTAGTCGGGTCTTGATGTTACCTCCTTGAACAATTACTAGAGTTCCGTCGACCCTGGTGTCAGCGGTTCTTTTGATAACCAATGTGTGATGTGGTATTACCTAGTTTAGGACGTCACGGACTTCCGGGGGACGAGTTCTTCTTGTACTTTCCGGGCAGACTTCAAACTGTTACTTGTAGACCTACTAGGTCTCTTCCGAACCCTCTTCTACTACAACAGTCTACTCTGGTTTTAGTTCTAGAAACCGTAGTTGAGCTGGGCGACACAAACCTCCTTCTCTCTACGACTGATATTGGGGTCTTGTGGTAGGGGTGGCAGTCATACCTCCCTTATTTCCCACAGTTAAATGCAGATACATTTTTATCTTTTATATAATGTTAATTTCTGGATTTTCTTTTTGATATTCTTACTCTCACTGTTAAAATAATCCTACAATTATAGAATGTCAATTTCTTTGTAAGTGGGCAAACTTATGAAACAACTGCATATTCCTGTATTTTTTGCTCATTTCTTTTCAATGCTTCCCTTTTTTAAATTGTATATCCATCTATTGTACTTTTTTTTATTTTTTTATTTCTTATTATTTATTTTTAAATAATTCTTACTGTGTTTGTGCATGCACCATCGCACACCAAAGCAAATGTATTGTATGCTTAAAACCTGATTCTGAATCTAAACAGATAAGCTTATGGAATTGTTAATACAATATAACATTATATGATAACAAAATGCATTGCCTACAATACAAGGTAGGTCATATCTCAATAAGAAAGTAACTTCAAGATACATTTAAAAAAAGATTGTTACAAACAAGAATCAGTTTGTGTTAAACTTATTGTTTATTATTTGATTAGTATTTAGTAAGAGTTTTTATTGTGTAAAAGGAATCTCAAGGTTCAGTTCCTGATACTTCTTGACACAAGGCATTCACTTACTGATCCACAGACAGGGTCATGAATCATAATCCACTGAGCTGATTCACTGAGGGAAACTTTCCAAAGACACTACGTTTGAAATATTATAGCCAATATGCCTTTGATCCTATACATCTGTAAGGCCATAGAAGTACTGTACTTAAGTACAATTTTGAGGTACTTGTACTTTATTTGAGTATTTCCATTGGATGCTACTTTTATTCCACTACATGTATTTAATACCTTTAGTTACTTTACAGATGTGGATGAATGATGTGAAATATAATCAAGTGTTAAATCAGACTTTAGTTCCACCTGGAGTAAATTCACAAGCTACCCTGCAGTATACAAAGTCATTCAAACTAGCTGCACCATACAGCTTTGATATTTTTATGCTAATATTTTTTCTACTTTTATTTGAGTAACATTTTGAATGCAAGACTTTTACCGGTAACAGAGTATTCTTACACTCTGGTACTTCTACTTTTACTTAAGTATAATATCTGAGTACTTCTCCCACCTCTGATTCCAAGTCTATACCTCAGTTTGAGTTGTCTTTTGAGTATAAATACAGTCTAAGTGAAGAGAACGACATATTTAAGACATTTCAGACGAGGTCACTCAGGTAAGCACACACACATTTGACTGCACAAAAAACACATGCATTTAATCATAGCCCCATACTTCTCCCTCTCTCCCTCTCTCTCTTCCACCCACACACACACACACACACACACACACACACACACACACACACACACACACACACACACAAATCCGCTTCTTTTTGAAGACACTCGCAACTCTTTAAGAGGAAGATCTCACTCAGTGTGCAGCCAAAAACACACATTCCTGTTTCCTCCATCCTACTCTCGCAAATAAAAAAAATGTCAATCGAATTTTCATTATTTAAGTAAAACAGTTAAAGATAATATTCAACTATGCAAATACAATGTGGGAACAGCTGGAGGGGGTTAAGGTCAGGGGCTTATTCTACTGAGGTCACCATGCTGTAATTCGATCTGGGATTGGAGGAAGGGCGGAAAAAGGTTTCAAG
This sequence comes from Notothenia coriiceps, assembly GCF_000735185.1. NCBI lineage: Eukaryota > Metazoa > Chordata > Actinopteri > Perciformes > Nototheniidae > Notothenia > Notothenia coriiceps. Next base: position 27,298 of record NW_011339688.1, on the reverse strand, counting down.
TCAACTGATCAATACGTTGTATAGTACTACTAACTGCATTTATTTACAGCGTATCTCTAAGTCACACGTTTACATCAAACTGTGTTAATACTCTATCGTGAGCATCTCCTACAACCCTGCTGCTAGTGCTGGGCGGTATACCGCTTCATACCAAATACCGTCAACTTTATACCGTATGACAGGGATGGGCAACTTTGATGGTGGTGGGGGCCACATCATTGATGTACTGGCAACCAGGGGGCCGCAGATTCACTTGGAACACACACACACAAAAATTCCATGTGTTGTATGTAATTATTAACAAATATACTAAGTCTGACATCTTCATTGACATTTTACAATCAAAGGGAACATCCCCCAAAAAATGGGAACATCCTCTAATAAGCTCATTAAACAAATATCAGTTCACAGAAATGTTATTTCATTTCTACAAGTGGCATGTTTGTATTGAACAGGTTATTAAACAGTGGAATAAAACTATTTTAAACTATTGGAAAGCACGGAAAATGTGTGTGTATTGAGATTAACCATTAAGATGACATAAACATGAAGTCATGAACACTAACACAGACATTAGTTGTCTAACTTGAACCTAAGACACTTGTAGCCTGTCTCTGCATTCCCCGTATTCCACAATGTCAACACAGACACCTGTCAGCCCGCACTCTGCTGTTCCTCAGCGCCACTCCCCCTCCCTCCCGCTGAAATTATGAATGAAAAGCGTAGTAATCATAGATAACACGGCAGGGTCCGTGACAGTTTGTTTTCATCTGATTTCAAATAAACAAAGTCTTGGTTTTAAGAATATTAAACTTGTTTCGCCAAATTCAGATGATACTACTTTTAAGCTTGTAAAGGCATAATTACAAGAGGAAACTTAACGTCACAGCAGACATAACAACAGCCGGTGTTTCTTGTGAGGGTTTCCCCGGGAAACAAACACAATACACACAAATGCGTCACAGATTATTTTGCGGTATTTGAAATCATGTACGCAGCTCGCGACGTAACTAGGAGTCTAGTGGACGGTATCAGTACTACAAGTAAAACATTTTTTTAAAATATATATATTTTTTAATTAATTACGTTGTTTATAAATGAATCTGAGGGCCGCAAAAAGGGGAGGTGGGGGCCGCATGCGGCCCGCGGCCCGCCATTTGCCCATCCCTGCCGTATGATATACATTTTTCATATACCGCAATGCCGTTGAAAAAGTGGCGAAGGGGCTCTTTCACTGCTGCAGCGATGAAATGCATGCTGGGTACAGCACCAAGCGTAGCAGCAGTAGCATAACATGTGAAGCTGAATGTAAAGATGGACACTGCATAACAGGAGACTGGAGATGGAAACACAAGAAGAACTGAGGAGAGGAGCTGTCTGTCTTCTGGAGGTTTTCTGGATTCCAAAAATCTGACGTAGACCAAATTGGACCAATTATTGCAAATGCCGTTGAACTCAAATTGTTGTGCGAGGAGGTAACACAAGTCATTTACTCCACCACCTCAACAGAAGGCACTTATTGGAGTACAAAGAATGTATGAAGATACGATCTGCTTCAACGAGCATCTCTGGGGAAATGTCTGAAGTAAAGTCAAGCATTGCTTGAAAACACATTAGTTCGAGGCACTGCCCATGATAGGAAAACAAAGGATGGATTGAGATCACAAACACCATAAAATGATATGGTGCAAATTGCAACTTCGACACGTTTAATATTAGTATTAATATTTTGAATAGAGAATAGTAATCAATTGTTGCTCCCACTTTGATGCAGTGTAGCATAGTTAATGCACTAGTTGCCCAGAAAGTATTGTAAGCATCTGTATGTATGTACAGGTATTGTTTACGGGGGGGAGGGGAGTGTCCCCACCACTTTTTCTAACAAAGTGATGCCAATGTACTTCTGTTTTTCTGTCACTCACTTAGCAAGTCAGTGATCAATAAACAGAATTCAACCACACACACACTCAACTATCCTATAATCTCCACATGGGGCTGAGCCATCAGTTATTGGAGTCTGAACGCTCGTGTAACTTTACCTTTTGATAGTTTGAATGTTTGCTGAGGTGCAGGGTGACTGAGACAAGGGGAACAATGTGAGGGGGAGGCGATGGGGAGGGAGAACAGACACAGATCTAATATTGACAACCAGGTCTTTCACTGTACTGAGGTCAGAATAGTGCTATCCTGAGGAACGAAAGATATCCCTGCAACACAATTCATTGACGTCTTTGATACAACCCCAACACTGTAACCTGTTAGCTCATCTTTTGTGTTTAACTGTTTCAAATCTGGCATATATTAAACATTGCTCCCTGTTGAATATGTAAAAGCAGAAATGTAAAAATGGGTTGTGGTTTATGGGAAATGTGTAGGAGCTATGTATTTTCACTTGATGAAAAACAGTTTATTCCTAATAAATAGTTCTGGCACTTGGTGGAACGTGTCAAAGGCTGGGTGGTTTGATCATTGATCGCGTTGGGAAGAGATTAAGATGTCCAGGACATTTACTTGTATCACTCTGCTGGTCCGATTTTGGGTCCACATCTTCGCAGCGCCACAGAAAATAGTGTTCCATTAGCTAGGCTGCTGGTGGCTGCATTTCCAATGACTTTCTAAATGTACTACCTTGTCAATGACTTCACCTATGCTGTTTCAGATCAGTGGAAATGTAGCCTACCATATGTATAAATATGGAGGATGTACTTATAATTGTACAATCAGCCTGATCAATACACTCACACACTGTACATTGGTGCCGCTCACAGAAATGTGCCAACCCAAGGATTTATATCTGCTGCACATAAGGTCAGTACCCTGAAAGTGTCATGAGTAAAATACGTGTGTATGCGAGTCTTTTCAGTAGTGAAGATGTATCCTCCAGCAAACCTACTTCTTTGATCTCTATTTATTCCCCCTCAATTATGTGCTCTGTCAGCACAAACTACTGAATGCCCCTGAAAGCACACACATGGTTCAACACGCATGGAAAATAATTGAAAACCCTACCTCGTAAGCATTCTTGATATTGAGCGGCTGTCCGGTGGCGGCTACATGTCCCACAATGCCCTTGTTCCACTCCAGCCGGATGCAGCTGCTGGAGGACTCCTCCAACGTGGACCCCTCTGCCACATCGAACAGACGGCTGACCAGGAACTTCCTGTTGGAGCTGTCCTCGCCCACCTGGGACCAGAAACAGAAACAGCAGGACTCATCAAAACAAGGAAATATATTATTGTGCCCCTTTGTATTTGCTAACACTCCATACACAGCAAGAAAGCAAACAAAGACTCTTAATTTCATGCAAGATAACAAGTTGATATGGGTTATAGTAATATTCACAACAACAAATCTTATGAGTGTGTCAGCAAGAATTCCATTCCCCCTGTACAGGAAAAAGACAATGTAAAAGTAAACTATATATACGTATATATATATATATATATACCGCTTTATAATTATTATTTGTTCTGGCTGCTAGCTCTTAGTTGATGAGATTATTTAACTACTGTAACACAATCTGTAAAACACTGTGCAATCACTACTGTTATCTGGCTGCCATCACACTTTTTCTACATACATTACATTACAAAGCGACTTACAATAAGTGCGTTCGACAAAGAAGATACAAACTTGAAGAAAACAGAATCATATAAGTACATCAGGTTTCATAGCCAAAACATTTCAAGTGCTACTCAACTGGCTTTAGATAAGCCAGTCCTTTATTAGTATATAAGTGCTTTGTTTGTAATTGTATTGCTCGAAGTGGAGTCGAAAGAGATGAGTTTTCAGTCTGCCCCGGAAGATGTGTAAGCTTTCTGCTGTCCTGATGTCAATGGGGAGCTCATTCCACCATTTTGGAGACAGGATAGCAAACCCACAAGTTTTACTCTTATTTTATTTGACTTTCTTTTTAAATATTGTTACTGTACTTATTGTTATCCACCTGTCATCAATATAATTTTGTAAATTGTACTTTGTGTAATTGATATCTCTAATATGTTATGAAGGCTTCTTAACAATGTCCATTTCTGTGGGACTAATAAAGACACTAAGATTCTGATACAGTAAATTAGAGCTGAACAAGTCAACACCTCTATGTTCAAAATGGATCAAATTAAAACTGTGTGTAATGTAAAGGTCGCTCACAGTGAGATATCCTGTGAGTCTGCACATCATGTAAAATATGCACAAAGGCAAAACAATAGCTGGCATGATAGAGTGGCCCTTCAATGACAGAATAACACCTACATTGTATGGTAAAACACCTTTATAGACTCTGAATAACATCACATCAGCAGTTTGAGCGAAAGCTGAGATGTGAGCATGTTGGTGAGTGTAAGCACTTTTTAAGAGACGTTTCACAGCACACACATCCTGTAGAGGCCTGTCTCACTCCCCCTGCTCCGGCTGATCACAGTGCTCTAGGTTAGGGGTGTCCAAACTGCGGCCTGGGGGCAAATTGTGGCCCGTGGTCCATTTTTAATTGGCCTGCAGCAAATTCTTAAAGTATAATGGAACATAGCCCCAACCTGAAACTAGTGCTTGTCTTATATTGTACTTCTCGAATAGTGTTCATGCATTAATATGCCAGCCCTTCGTATATTTTTCTGTATGTGGCTCTCAGTGAAAAAGGTTTGGACCCCCCTGCTGCTGCAGTTAGATAACAGTTCGAAAACAGTAGTTTGTGTTCCTACCAGAAACAGGGAGTAGCGGTCTGCAGCGATCAGCTCGTTGATGTGGAGGAAGATCTTGTGACAGAGTGCTGTCACGTCCAGATGACTGGACACATCCATCACCAGCTCCAGCAGCCTGGCGCAGCGGTCACTTCCTGCCGCGCTGCCCCCCCCACCGATACCCCCCTCGCCCATCACAGAGCCGCGTAGAGGGACCGTCTCCCGGTCGGCATCACTCAGGAACGTCAGAGAGCCCTCTGCGTCTTTCACCACGATGGGTCTGAGCGGGCGGTCAAACTCTGACGCTGATATCTTGCGGGTGGGGGTGCCAGGGGCCGGGATGGGGGCCGGGATGGGGGCCGGGATGGGGGACGGGCAGCGGCTGTCCTGGAGTGTAGGTGGGAGGATTGTGGAGGCAGATGGGGGGCCGGAGTGCTGCTGTGTAGGATTCTCTTTGCAGGAAGACTGCTGGATGGAGTGAACTCGCTCAGAGAACCAGGCGTTCACCATCTCCCTGCAGCACAGGACATACACTGAGACTGGGACAAACATCTGGATCTGACAGAGGATAGTACCACCTAAAACATGAGATATGACTAACAGTATATTATCTAACACTTGACCTCCATTACATAATAACTATTTACACCAACATACACAAACATTGTAATTCCTGACAGTTGGAACATAGCACACATTAAAGGTAGGGTAGGTAATTCACTTCAGAAACACTTTTTGTTATATTCCATGGAATGCTCTTAAAATCCCGATAGCAATGAATATATTAAATGCTTTGACAATAAATACATAAAAAAATGTAATCTGTGGAAGCCATGGTGCTGTAAAAAGCACGACCAATCATTTTAGCCGGCCCGGCTAAAATAACTGGATGGTCTACCTGCCTGTCAGCCTTCCATCTGTGCACAAACTTATCTCGTGCCCTCATTGGTCATGTGCGCGTTCGTGTGCGTTGGAGGAGGGGCTCTGTAAGGAAGTCTGAAGGAAGGGGCAGACTTTTTTCGGCTGCGTACTTTCAAATTCTAGCGCACTCGAGCTGGTTTCTCCATTCTTACCTACCCTACCTTTAAACGTATGACTAAATACACAATCAGAATAGTCTTCCCACAGAGGGGAGAAGTGAAGATAGATACAAAAAATAAAACACTATTAGATAAAGGTCGTGCACATAATATTTAAAATGAAAAATTACAAGTAACATTCATAAAAAAAATCCAATAATAGAACACACACTGGTTGACAGGTAGACTATTGTTATAGTTTAAAGTTACTCCTGAAATCCCACAAATTCACATGATCTGTTTCTGTACCAAATCAAAAGAGACATCTATCCAGTGTGTTGATCTTTTATGGTGCAATTTGCAAAGGAAAGGCAAACAAAGAGAAAAAAATAATTACAAGATGACGTAATTTAAGAAATGACCTCATACTGGTCAAAAACAATGTAGAAAACGTTATGAAAACATGACATTTATGTTTGCTGGTGTATGACCACATTGTAATCTGGGTAAGAAGCATTAGCTCACCACATAGAGGGACATAGAGTTCAAATGATATTTGTTCTGCTTTATTAATGCTCTGAATGCCCCATATATCGAACCTTCAAATGTAGCTTTAGACCAAAGATAAGCCCATTGTTAGCTAAGTAAAACAAATAAAGCAGGGTTAGGAAACGTTTTGAAAATGCTTACGTAAAGTATTTGCTGAAAAATTTAAACTTTACAAAATAAAATTTGCCATGATTTAAATGAAAATGGCCCTGATTGCTGGAGAGGAAGGTAAATACTTTGATGGGCTCATCCATCAACATCATCCTTCCCTGGTGGAGGGACATATTTGTGTTTTGCCCTACTGGTTCTGAACATTATGGAATATTCATCCAAACAGTGGACAAATGATCAGAGGGAGTTTTAGTTAAATGAAACTTTGTGTCAGCAGGAACAGAGAATGCAAACACTGATGAAGCCATATTGATGTTAATAAATAAAGTGAACAATGATAATACAAGTGAATAAAGAGCACAATCTAGATAATGTGATGAACTTTTTTCACACTGAGGTGTCTAATACGGTGTGTGTGTGGGTGTGTGTGTGTGTGTGTGTGTGTGTGTGTGTGTGTGTGTGTGTGTGTGTGTGTGTGTGAAGAGTACATTGGGTGTGATTAGTGAGAAGCTCTCTAATCAGCCGATACATTGTCTAATCAACTTGGAGAACACAAACACACACACGCACGCACACATTTTAAAGCTTGCTCTTCTGCATTTGGCATGCGCTGGCCGTTAAATCCACCCTGATATGTTGGCCCTGAGCCAGGCATATAAAACGCTGTGGCAAAAGAGCTGTTATCTGCCTGTCAGGGCCATCAGGCGGAATCCTCCTTACTCCCCCCCAGCCTTATGTATCCAGGGGGGGTGTGGCTGACTCAATACTTCTCTAAGAAATGCTTCTCAACCAGAACAACTGATGCGTAGAAACGATATGCACTGACACACTTTTTTGTGTTTCTTTTCATGCGGTCAGGAAGAGCGGTGGAGGAAACATGTCCTCTTACAATGCTCTTTATGGCAATGTATTTGGGGATGGAGATGGGACTGAGGTAATGTGTGTTGCTAAACTAAGTGAAGTTGCCATGGCAGTTAAAGTGGATAAATGGGTCTGAAGGAGTATGTCACTCAAACAAACACAGAGCTAATGTGTCCTGATGAAGAGCTGCCAGGAAGATGATATGCCAAGATATGACTGCTGCAAAAAAATGCCTATCACAGCTGCTGCTGCTGCCAGAGAAAGACTGCTTTGGAATCTTTGTTTGCGTACGAAATGAAACGGCTCATTTGCACTGAACCACGCTCTCTGAGGTCTAATTGGGGAGGCTGAAACTGAGTGATTTAAATTAAGACACAGGCACCATGAGGAAGGATTTTATAATTATCACCAAGGATCTATCCAACAGTGCACACTGAGAATTGAACAGAATCCCTGGCAGCAGCATAGGTTAATGATTTAAGGGCGCTGGGCAGATATCACAGCTCTCACTGATTGTGAAGTGGATGATGAGATAAATAACAGAGCTGGGAGAGAGAGGCCATGTGTATCAGAGAGCATTACAGGAGCTATGCAGGTATCAGAGACAAGGATCAGAGTGTGCCTGAACGCAGCACATGATTGTTGGATATGACCAGGTTTTAGAGCCTTCCTGACTATAAAGGAGAGTTAAAATAAAGAATTTAAGATTAACTACCAGAGGAGATGAAATGTTTCACTGGAAAAAATGCTGTTCCAAAAACAAGTACAACAATTATGAAAACACTGTTTTTGCTTGTAATAAGGAAAATATTAGTTGAAGTAAGATGGGATATTTAGAGCATACATTTTGTATTTTGAACTATATTTACCAGAATCAGGAAATGCCGCAAATGGTCAAATGTGTTCTGTTTTCTGATATTAATGGGTGATTTTCCAATAAAAATGTGAAAATGGTTTAATCTGAGATACAACTTTGAATCTTTGACTCAACTACTTTAGATGCAGTGTCTAACATCAAGACCCTACATCACTGCTAGTTACTTCCTAAGTTTCTAGGTCTTATATCCAGTGTAAAGACATATTCTGACTTGATATTACACAAAAGTACTTGGCAAGACTTCGAATATTTGCCGTTCCTGATTGGCTATGGGGCTGGGCACCAAAAGCAAACTGATGGTGGCTGTTTTTCTGCAAAGATGTTCACGAGTAAGCGCTCTCTCTTACGCACAGAAACTAAATACACCAGGTTTAAGGTCCCACCACCCATCACCCCCCTTTACCTTGACGCCTTCCTGATAAAGTAGGAGTGAGAGAACTCCAGATGGTCGTCCAGCCACGCTTCCATCCTCTCGCTTTCCGGGGAGCAGCAGTCCTCCATGGCGCAAAGGCGACCGCAGAGTGCCGCTGAGAGCTCCGGTTACCGGCTACATCTACACACGGGAGACCCGGTACCGAATAACAGGGGGAAAGCTGCTCACAGAGAGAGAGCTGCTCCGTGCCGGGGAGTGTGCGCGCTCCGGTCATACAGCGGGACTGTGCGCGCTCCGGTCAAACAGCGGGACTGTGCGGGCAGGGAGGAGAGTGAGGGAGCACACCCCCTGTCTTTCACCTTTATCATAAAGAGTGCTGCAAATACACCATACACACGACGCACACCTACTGTATAACATTCTGATTCTTACTTCTATAAAAAAAAGACACACATATTTATAATCGTTATATTTTCGACCTTCTCTTACAACTTATTTCCTTATGTTGTTAATGTTCGCAATCACCACCAGTCACAAAAGCTTTCCTTGTAGCCTATGTGTAAAGGTACATGGCAATAAACTCCATTCTGATTTACACACGTGGCGTGTGATGCAGTGGGCTTAGCGTTGGTGTTCGGATCAGGGGGTCAAGGTTCAAACCCCACTGCAGTCAGCATGTCGTTGTGTCCCTGGGCAAGACACTTCACCCCTAATTGCTCCTGTGGGGATTGTCCACAGTATTGAGTATGTAAGTCACTTTGGATAAAAGCATCTAACAAGTGACATGTAATGTAAAACAGAAAAGATGTTGGCCAAAATAAGCTGAAAGAAGCTCACAGGCTACATAGAGCTGAGGGACACTGCAGATGTGGTTGACATTTTTGTTACATAACACTTTGAAGCATTGTTAATGAGGAAACATTGCAGCTTTAACTATAGTGGTCATTCACACGTATTGTAGAAAAGGCCATCCACTGTCTACCTTAAGAATTTTTAGAGGTGCACAATGTTGTTTCTGTGACCTGTTGACTAACTTTTTAGTGGGTAGACAGTAGGCCACAGTGTGGAATATGAACTTATTAAACAAAAATGTATCTATTTTTCCAAATATTCATAAATAACAAAACATATTTTTGTTTTTGTCAATCTGAAAAGGCATATGATTATAAATGTCTCCTTATCTCCCTTAAATCCAAGGTCACTTAAGTCAAAACGTATGTAGGAATGTTTTTAAGAGTTAAAATGACCCAATCTGCTTTCTTTGTTTGCTGTTTTGTCTGTCATTAGGCACCATAAAATGTTCCTCATTAGGGTGTTGGGAGCGGGTAGGTATCTGTGCCGTTAACAAAGAGGTCTGATAGGGCTGTTCCTTAGTAACACTGCAATATTCTGCAACTCAGCTGCCAACATATGAAGCCAAAGCTACTATAGGAAGTTCTCACAGGGGAGGTAAGGTTTAGAAAGGAATGACAAGATTCTCCTATAGTGCTCACTTGAAAAAGAACACTGATAAGAAGCACTGCTATATGTGCAAGGTAAGGTAAGGTAACATCATACATTATTAATTCCTTGAACATTACTTTACTCTCACCATGCAAGCTCACGTCCTCTGAGCAGGACCTCAGCGTGTGTGGCTCCCATATGATTTACATAAGGCCGCAGAGGCCCATAATCACACTCGGTAATCACTGTGCTAAATTTAACATGCGGGGGATAAGGGGAAATCAGGCCCAAATCAAAGGCTTTGTTATCTGCTCAGTGCTTATAATGTCGATTATGAAATGCTACAGCGATCTGATAAACATATGGGCAAGGAGCAGGGGGGAAAAAACATGTGCACGCCTGCTGGCCACACAGTAGCAGGGAAGACTTTATCCCACTGCCAGCCTTTAATGAAAAAGAGGGAGCTAGCTCAAAAGGGAAATGTAGACAAAATATTGTTGTGAGTTTCTAGTAAACCTCTTGTTCATAACTGGCTTGGCAATGGGACGAGGAAACAGTCGCTAAGGTACCTCGGGGAGCGATTGTGTTTGAGGAGAGGAAAGGAGGGGAGAGAGGGGGACCGAGAGGTGGGTGGTGTGGACTTGGACGGAGGAGAACAGGAAGACAGATCGCCTATGGCAACCCGGGACTTTTCTGTCAGATCCAGGTCAGTAAGTTGCAGCGTGACACCAGAGGGGGGGTGGGGAGGGAAATGGACTGTAATCGCAATAATCAACGTGATTAGTGTGAGCAAGCTGCAGCCCCAGACCTCAGTCTGCCACCCAGGCTGCTGCTGGCCTGCGAGCACCCTCAGCATCGCTGCATGGGAACGATGGAGGGGGGGGGGGGGGCAGGAGACTGATACTCTAACTCTGCCTGAAAGTTTAGCGAGCAAAGAGAGGACTGTGGCTCAGGAGATGGAGGGATTTGTAATAGGCCACAAGTTCAGGATTGTGACTTTATTTAGACTATTTGACAAGGATTTGTGGGAAAAAGAGAGCAGCTTCCTCCTCTGCTGTGTCACAAACAAAGAACCCCCCCTGGGAAACAACAGTGTAAAAACATTTAGCCTTTAACTGTAAATCACAGCCTCCCCTTCGGACATCAGTAATAGCTTTAGCCAGATTAAGTATTGATCCGTGCATCATCTTCTGCAGGCTTTTTCCACCTGGGAGGCAAATATAAAATTCGATTTGGATGCCACTTCCAGAAAGGGGCGTGGCACTTGTCGTGAGTACTGCCTCGAGTCTAAAAAAGAAAAGAAAATCGCCCATCTGATTCCTGCTGTTGCAAGTTTTCCCATGAATATCTCCTCACTTATTGAATAAAAACGGACAGCTACCACCCACAAAAAGCAAAATAGGCATTAGATAAATGTATACAAAACTTAAAAGAAGGAACGTTTTAATATAAAATACATTAAAGTGAAAAATGTGAGATATATTATAATACGTGAGTGAGAGAAAAGACGACACCCCATCCCCTGCAGCATCTTGTTTTACAAATCCGCTCACTGAGTGGTGATTTGTTAGTGAGTCAGCATTCTGTGAGCATCCATCTCTTTGTGTCTAAACAGGCTGTCAATCACCGCGCAGGCACTTCCTGTTTACCTGTCCCATTGACCTCCTCTTTGGAGAGCCACCGGTGCTGAGTGCTCCGGCCAGCCCCGAGGACAAGCTCTCACACGGCCAGCTTCAAAGTTAAGGCAAAGTTTACCCAGAGTTGAGCTTCCACAGGCTGCCCTGCTGTCCACTGCGCTTGTGTGTTCAGATAAGAAGGCTGCTTCCTGGTCCAAACATACACACACAAAGAGAAAAAGAAAAAGGCTGAAGGACAGACAGACAGAGGGGGGGTGGGAGGCAAACAGTGGAGTGTTATCACAGGTATCATTTGTTTGAAAAGTGACTCAGTGATTTGGAAAGAGAGGGATTTGTAGTGGGATTTACTTAATGGACATTGAGCTGCCAATGATACTGAATAGAAGAATGTAGAATTTAACACAGGCTTCACTTGGATTAAATTAATATATACACTACGCTCTGCAAAAGCTTTCCTAGTTACCATCACACAATATGGGCGTGTGCTAGTGTTTGAGTGGTTTAATAGAGTTTTTTTTTAAGGATCCTTTCTCACCTTCGCGACACTGACCAATGTCGTTTTTTCAAACATGTTCGAAAGGCACTAAGAGTCTATTATTTATGTACCAGTAAACTCTAAAGTCATTTTTAAAATGAAGATTTTAATACTGATGTTAGTGTTGAATCAAAGCCCCATTCAAATACTATTTAGCAATGGCATTTCTCCCAAAACATCCATTTAATGTATTTACATCTAGTAATTATTAATATAGTAGTTGATATTAATAGTGGGAAAGTCCACCATTACCAGACTGGATACCAACTGTTTACAGTTCACTCTCTTTATAATGTATCAGAGCTGCATTTGGTAACTGCTAATGCAAACAGTACATCTTTTACATCGAAGGCATTCAGCTGGCAAAACAAGGCATGGATTTCATTGTGAAGCAGCTACAGGAACATTGTTGTGTCTGTCATAATGGTTAGCGCTAACCATACAAAAAATGCATCTAAAAAAACAGGACAACAGTCACCAGATCATCATTATTTTTTTGCAAAGGGAGTAATGGGAAAAAAGGAGCAGCCACAGTAGGTTTTTGACAAAGTAAAAAGTGTTTAATGCACTTTTAAATGGCCGTTAATGAGAGATGTCCCCAAATCAACTTCAGTAATTCAGCAAGAAAAGCTTGCTCAACTTTCAAATGTTCTTTTGTTAACTATGTCATCACAGGCATGAGCTGCAGTGTTTGATTTGAACTTAACTGCTTTTCTGTAGGACATTTTATACAAGTAACCTTATTTTGATGTAATAGCTGAGACTTGAGCATTTAGTAGAGACTTAAACTTTTGCATTTAATACACAAAACCTGAAGATGTCTGCATGGCCCCATCGTTAGTTCCTATGGGGTCCTGTGGTGACCGCACTTTGAACTGGGAACATAATGGCTGTTCTGTTCCTGCCATCTCTCAATGTAATGGTACTGTAAACCAACAGCCCCTTGAGCCACATTGCCTCGCTGCATTGGTATTTCTACAACAAATTAGAGAGGCAAACTTAAATATTGGGTCGTCTGTCAACTTGATGGGTGAAAGGGAAAAAGAGGCAATTTAGGCCTAATGTATTTCAATTAGTGGCCAACTTTTAAAGGAACTTCCGCACAGAGAGACATGTCCAAACTTGGGTCATCAGTGAGGGGCTCGCAGTGGGTGTTTGGGGTTGGGGGGGGGCGGTAAGCATAAATAAGGCCTTGTGGCTATTAGCAAATGAGCAGTAATGTCCCCTGAATGATGGTGATAATGATGCAGTGGACAGGACATTGGATTTTGATTGGGCCCTCTCTGTGAACAGGCCCCAGTACACACAGGAAGTGCTTGTTTGTTCCGAGCAGCACTGTTTCCTGTCGGACCGGGTGTGTGTGTGTTTTCCACTGCGATAATCAGGACAGGCGTGTGTGTGTGTTCGCCTCACTACTCCGTTTGCGGTTCAAAGTGCCGCTGCTCGCCAGGACGGAAGCTCCTCGCAACCCAAGATGAGATCACTGAGTGCCCAACAAGGGACTTCCTCTCCACACAGGAAGTGGAGGCGCAGCTGAGAGGGAAAGGGCTCTTCCTTTGCCACCCCCGCTCCCGGAAAGGGCTCTTCCTTTGCCCCCCGCTCCCCTGCCACCCCCGCTCCCCCCTGCCCCTGCTCTTCCCGTGTCCTCCTCCATGATCCGTGTTTTGTCTCAGAAATTAGATAAAGCGTTGCTCGCTGGCTCGCTCTCCCTCTCTTCTCTCACTGACCGAGCAGGAAGTGCAGGCTGCTTTGTTTACGTAACAAGAGGTCCTCTCTCCCGCCAAAGCCACCCAAAGGCCTCTGGGAATCGGGAATCCCCAGACTTCATATCCTCACATTTGTGAAGCGGACATCCATCACGGATTGACAGAGCTGTGTGTCTGCATGTGTACATGAGAGAGGGACCTGGAGGGAAATGAAGACAGGGAGAACAGAAAAGCATCTGTGCCGATGTTGATGACCTTTTCCTGAGATAGTTTTCAATCTACTTAAGTTGACCCCTGCAGGCACAGAAAGAGGACTGGACTAGCTCATTTCAGGAACCCCCATCATTTCCCCAGGACACTTATCTGTCTGCAGTGCACGTGATTCCAATAGTGAGCGTTTGCACTCAATGGAGACTTGAATCTGGGAAATATGAATGCCACCGGTGATTGATATTACACTGTGTCTGTGTGTGCCTTGTTCTTTGGGGGTAGGGGGGGCGATGTGCACACTCATGAGGCTCATGTGACCGGGTGAGTGTCCACAGAGAGAGGGTCTATCTATCTGTGGCCTCCGGAAGACTGCCCGATAGCCATTGTGGAACGAATGAAGACTTGTGAGACTGTGTGCAAGGAAGTGAGTATTTAGGCAGGGCTGGATGAGTGTTTGACTGAATTTATGTGCTTGTGACAAGCAAATGTTTGTAGTCGTACAGCATGTTCTCAATACGCGAAACTTCTCTGACCTTCTCACTAAGTAAATCATTGAATTACAAACAACGGAAAAGGACATATTTGCCTTTGGGAAACATTTTGAATGGATAACATCAGAGGAAAGTTTACAAATAAATTGACCTTTTTTATCTTAATGAAATGATGTACAAAATAAAAATGTAGATGAATCTTGCTGTTGTTATCTGAGCTTTTTATTATATGTTTCAGCCTTACCAAGACCATGAAAGAAAAAATCAAAGAAGAGATTTCATAAGACCTTTATCAAATGTTTTACAAATAGCTTAATTGAAGAGCCGAATGTAGCTCTACATCTGCTGTATCTAATCCTGTAAACTTTCATTTATACACACATGTCTATGTATGTGTTTTTTCTTTTATCTCGGGTCAAGACTGTGAAATGTTTGTATGCAGCACGAGTGTCCTTCCAGTTTACTAAAGAGCCCGTCTTCTCGGCTCTGCTGCTCTGCTCATACAGTGGAGGGTTTGAGTGGCTGCCATAAGGAGCGATGGCCTCAGGACCTGTTGGTGGAGGTCAGTGAGTACAAGAGGCGACAGCTGTAGAAACGCTGGGAGCCCGGTGCAGCATGAATACTGGCGATTATAGCAAGCATCACACGCACACACAAACACACACACACACACACACACACACACACACACACACACACACACACACAGTCAACACACACACAGTGATCAGATCCTTATCTAAAGGATACANCAGATGAGACCAAAATCAAGATCTTTGGCATCAACTCGACCCGCTGTGTTTGGAGGAAGAGAGATGCTGACTATAACCCCAGAACACCATCCCCACCGTCAGCAGACGGTGGGGATGGTGTTCTGGGGTTATAGTCAGCATCTCTCTTCCTCCAAACACAGCGGGTCGAGTTGATGCCAAAGATCTTGATTTTGGTCTCATCTGACAACATCATCTTCTCCCAAGCCTTCTCTGGATCATCCAGATGTTCATTGTCAAACTTCAGACGGGCCTTTCATGTTCTTCTTGAGCAGGGGGCCTTCAGGCACTGCAGGATTTGATCCATTATGGTGTAGTGTGTAACCAATAGTTTTCTTGGCGACTGTGGTCCCAGCTGCCTTGAGATCATTAACAAGTTCCTCCATTGTAGTTCTGGGCTGATCCCTTACCTTTCTCACGATCATCGATACCCCAAGGGGCCAGATCTTGTGTGGAGCCCCAGACCGAGGGCGATTGATACTCATTTTGTGTTACTTCCATCTCTGAATAATGGCACCAACAGTTGTCTCCTTCTCCCCAAGCTGCTTTCTGATGGTCTTGTAGCCATGTAGAAATACTTATTTCCCACAGTTAAATGCAAATACATTGTTATCTCTTATATGGTGTACATTTCTGGATTTTCTTTTGGTATTCAATCTCTCATTAGTAAAATAAACCTACCATTACAATTATAGACTGTTCATTTATTTGTAAGTGGGTAAACTTAAAAAATCTGCAAGGGATTAAATAATGATTTCCTCCACTGTAAGTGTGTATACTTCAGGGACAACAACACACTAAACAGCATCGCCAGCCTCACACACACATTCTCACACTCACACACACAGTCTCACACACAGTCTCACACACACAGTCTCACAGCATGGTTTCTGTGTGTCTGAGAGAGATAGAGAGATAAAGGGAGATTTCCTGCTGGGTACATTCCTTATTTGGTAGCGCTATCATCTGGTTGCCCGCCAACCATAAGACCATGATGATGATGATGCTATGATCTACCTGCATTTGATTAACTTTGTGTGTGTGTGTGTGTGTGTGTTTGTGAGAGTTTATTTCTGTGCATGATTGTGTGCTATTGATGCCTGTAAGCACATAATATTTAAAATATTATATATCAGAATGTGTTAAATAACATTGTGTGTGTGTGTGTGTGTGTGTGTGTGTGTGTGTGTGTGTGTGTGTGTGTGTGTGTGTGTGTGTGTGTGTGTGTGTGTGTGTGTGTGTGTGTGTGTGTGAATGTGTGTGTGTCCTGGTGAGAGCATGTTTTGGTTTTGGTGTGTGTATTTTCAAATAACTCACGTTGCTTATAAGTGTTCTGTTATTGTGCGTATGTTACATATGATCTGTGTCTATGCTGCACTCTATTTGTGCAAGTGTGTGGTTCCCGTATCTTAGAGTACTTTGTTTTGTCTGCAAGGTGTGGGGGGACATGAGCACAAGTGTGTGTGTGTGTGTGTGTGTGTGTGTGTGTGTGTGTGTGTGTGTGTGTGTGCAACTGCAGAACCTAATACTGCTTTCAGGAAGTTCCTATGTGTCATCTGAGGGACTCCCCAGCTCTCTGATTGGATCTACCTTCTCATTAGTCTCAGGATTACACCCCCTATTTTTAGTGCTTTTCTGCTGCAAAACTTCTTTAGGGATACAATTTTCCATATCAGTCAAAAAAGGTCTGGGAATCAGATAATAGACATTATGTTTGTAATAACATATACAAACACAACAACATATTAAGGTGTGTAAACAATTTGGTAGCGCAACTAAAACATGTATACCTTTCTGTTTTATACAAAATGACTATATGAGATATAGAGAATCTGATACGGCATTTTGAATTGTGTTTGTAAAGGTTATTCTGTAGAGGCCTTGAGTTACAGGCCTGTTTTACATACTAATTGATATTGTTTAACCTTACCCAGTACAGCAGTTGTCTAATCATCTCTTAGCAACCGTAACAAGGCCTGGCAGGCTGTTCTGATGGGATGTGCACCGGGCTGAAGGAGAGGAGTGGTCACTGGCTGGGGAGGAGTCTCCCTCTGTGCCAAAGCACACTGAAACAACTGAAATGTTGACTTTAATTAAGTGCATTATGTCAACAGATTTCACATAATGGTATTATGTTAGTTGGAAGGAATCATATTACGTTTAATAGCATTGCTTTCAACTAACATAATACAGTTATGTTGCATGTCAGTGCAATGAACCAGTGTTTAAAACACTGTGTCAAAACCATGTGTAAACTACATTGTTTGAGAAGGCAGCGGTTGACGGGTGATTCAACAGTCAGTGAGCAGGATGGGGCTTGGGAATAGTCAATTGTACACCTTTTGTTCCAGTTATATAATCATTCAAGAGTAAACAGCATCAGCAGAAAAAGCAGATGAAAACAGAGGAAGTGTTCTTACTTAAATAATATACTTAGAACAAAGACACAATTAGGATAGGCCTATCTCTTTCGGCAATCAAAGTTGTGTCATACCACACTGAACCTGTTTGTGTGGGGTTTTATTTTACAATCTGCCCCCTTGAGTTTGGAGGATAATGGTTTGTAGAGGAAGAGCTGTGTTTAAAGGTCAGCGCTGGGTGGAAGAGTTGCCAACGGGGGAAAAGTCCTCTAAACATCCAGTGCTCCTTAACATGCCTTCAGAAGCTCCTCCTCCCTCTTCAACTCAACACTTGTGCATCAAGAAAGTACTAACAAAACTATGAAGAATGGAATCTTTGCTTTGCATAATGTTGACACAGCTGTGTGCATGCAGCTCTACAGAAAATAACTTTTAGTTTTAGTGTGGATGGTTAAACTGTATGCAGCCTGTCAGGGTTTCTGTTTCTGGATGGTTCATACTGTTTATCAATCAATCAAAGTCAATCAATGTTTATTTATATAGCATATAGCCCAATATCACAAATGTTACATTTGTCTCAGTGGACTTCACAGTCTGTACAGAATATTAGTATGCCAATACGACACCCCCTCACATCGTACAAGGAAAAACTTCCAGAGAAAACCCACAGTTTAAAGGGGAACATGGGAGAAACCTCAGGGAGAGCAACAGAGGAGGGATCCCTCTCCCAGGACGGACAGACGTGCAATAGATGCCGTGTGTAAATCGAAGAGATAATACATTTTACAGCGTAGGTAGACCGAATGTTTGGAAATGCATGTGTCTATAATAAGAAGATGAATCTACGAAGATGTCAACAATACTGTGGGAGGATTATAATGATTACTTTACATGACATGTTATTTAGCTGACACTTTTATCCAAAGCAACTTGTAAACACTCCAGTACTGTAGACATACCTACAGGATCAATGAGGGGTTAGGTTATATCTATCTGGCTGGGAATGTAACCACTGACCTTCTGATTGGTTGACGTCCATCTCCAGGAGCCACAGCGGGCCGATAAAGGGGCATTTTACCATTGAAAGCCTATGCCATTTTTGTCCAATCAAAAGGTGTTAGCCAATGACCATCCATTCTGTGGAGGAATGGCTGCCAACAATGTAAATGTCCCCTCTGTGGGACTGATAAAGGTATTCTGATTCTGAACTGTTGCTGGCAGATTGTATCACATGCAGCAAAATGAGCTACCAGCTAGTCAGAACCCTGTTTTGTATCTCCTCCTCAAACTTGTGATCTTGTTTATTTGATTTCGGAAAGGCTCAATAAAGACATCACTCCTAAACTTGTCAAATGCCAAGTTTTCAAGCTTTCCCTTTTAGGAGAGCTACTCTTCAGAGAAGTTATCAGGAGTCAGAAGCTCCCTTTCTCTGGAACCAACTTCTAGTTTTTATCAGGGAGGCAGGGTCCTAACTTTGAAGTGTGCTGAAGACTTTTCTTTTGAATAAAACCTTATAGTTTCAGCTGGTTTAACATTACCCTATGTTTCTCTTACCTGTTATGGAATTCTTATTTTGTATTTGTATGGCCTTTTTGTTGTATTTTACCTTCTTTTATTTGTATCTAGTTTATTTTTGTCTTTCATGTTTGTTAATCTGTTAAACCCACTCAAAAAGACGTGTTTTGGGATATTGGGCTATAGAATAAGCTTTGATTTGAATTAAAGGGGAAAGCGTGAAAAGTCATTGGGCAGCAGATGGTTATTAGAATGTTTCAGATGTAACGCTAACAATATCTGTTGTGAAAGGCATTAGCACGAACAGATATGATTATAAAAGAACAGGTTTCAGTCCAAAAATGTAGGTCAGACTTATTTGGACACTTTGTATTGCTTTGAAGATGGGATAAAAGGATGTTTATGATTTTCCTCCCCAGGACCCTAGGTTTAATGCTGAAGTGGACCTGATCACAGGATACAGAACACAGAGTATCCTGTGCCTTCCCATAAAGAACCACAGAGGCGAGGTAAGACCAGACATGCTACAGCTGGTGTTTTATTAGGTTAAGATAAGACATAAGTAAACAAGGCATTGCACACAATGTGAAAATGGAAAGGAGTACGCTATAAACAGACATAAACATAAAATATAAACATCTAAAAAAAAAACAGAACTTCAAAGTAAAAAAAGAATGACAGTGGAAGATATATATCTGAAGAATGTCTGTCAAATATACACTAAGGGCCAATTACAGCTCACAACATATAAAAGTAGGATATTATTAACATGGAGTGGGCGAGGATAGCATATAAAATAAAATATCAATGTACTCGTCCATCTGTATATAGTGTATTCACACTGCACCTTAGTTACTGATGTTACACTATTTACCATAAACCAGAAGGATAGTGGCTTATCTTAAATGACTCATGGGGCTTTACTTTGGCTGAAAGAATATCTCGATGTTAGTTTGCTTGATTGTGATGGAGATGGCTACAACATGTAATAATTGAACTCCATGTGTTGACATCTCTGACATTTAAGACAACAAAAATAAATTCCCTAACGTAGACCAGATGATTAGAGTTTCTCTAAAAAACGCTACACTCCTTTGTAGATCATCTTTTCCTGGAACATACCTGGGCTAGAACACTGCGGCCTACTCAGTTATTTACGCTTTAAATGGGCTTTGGAAAAAGATATAACGGCCTAAGTGCCCTCCAGCCTTTTTGGCAGGGAGCTGACATTCTTCCAGCAGGTATTCACTCTTTGAACCTGAACCTTAACCGCTACAGTTTTTCAAAGTCTTTAAGTCTTTAAACAACTGAACAATTTATTGCATCCTTTTCCAACCAAAAACTTGAAGGCCTTGTTGACATCCATGTTGACAGGATGTCTAGCAGCCTTATTCTTTTGATTTTTACTCTCTTGTTTTTTCTCACAGGTAGTTGGAGTGGCTCAGGCGATCAATAAGAAATGTGGGGAGGACAGTGCCTTCACTGAGCAGGATGAGAGGGTGAGTGAAGGTCACTGGTTCCACTACAACCACATGTTGTCAATATGAATGAATACAGAACGGAAGACAAATTGTGTGAGAAAGACATATTGTTCTTCAAGGTGTGGGTTAACAAAAGCTCAACTTTTGCTGCCTCGTTCATTCAACCTTTACCTGTGTGTGTCCTATCTTATATCATCTGTCATAGTGGCGGAAAGTAACTCAGTAGATTTACTCCAGTACTGTACTTAACTACAATTTTGAGGTATTTGTACTTCACTTAAATATTTCATTTTGTATTACTGTGTACTTCTACTCCACTACAGTTCAGAGGTAAATGGTGTACTTTTACTCCACTACATGTATTTAATTCCTTTAGTTACTTTACAGATTTAGATTACAGTAATGATGAGAAATATAATCAAGTCTTAAATCAGACTTTAGTTCCACCTGGAGTAAATTCACAAGCTACCCTGCAGTATACAAAGTAATGAGTACTTTTACTTGTAGCTGAGTATTCCTACACTCTGGTACTTCTACTTCACTTAAGGATAAATACTCACTTCTGGTCATTTTCCTTTCTCCTTCATTGATAAAGAAAAAGTCTCGTCTTGTTCCCTGTCATTGTAATTGTTCTGTTATCTATACATGGTGTTCAGATGCTGTTCTGTTGCTCTCCAGGATTTCTCAGCCTATCTGGTCTTTTCAGGCATCGTCCTGCACAACGCCCAGCTCTACGAGACCTCTCAGCTGGAAAACAGACGCAATCAGGTGGGTGTGAAAGTGGGTCCCTGAAGGTGTGAACACAACACTGAGCATGACACGTGTGTGTGTGTGTGTGTGTGTGTGTGTGTGTGTGTGTGTGTGTGTGTGTGTGTGTGTGTGTGTGTGTGCAGGTGCTGTTAGACCTGGCCAGTCTGATCTTTGAGGAGCAGCAGTGTCTGGAGGTTCTGCTGAGGAAGATCGCAGGAACCATCCTGTCCTTCATGCAGGCCCAAGCCTGTACCGTGTTCACCACTGAGGACGAGTCCATGGTTAGTCACACACACACACACACACACACACACACACACACACACACACACACACACACACACACACACACACACACACACACACACACACACACACACACACACCTTCCAGGAAGGAAGGAAGGATAAAAAGAAGGAAGGAAGCAAGGAGAGGGAGAACGGAAGTAAGGAAGGAATAAAAACAGGTGTTTTTAATGCAGGCGCATTAACATTAATGGAGGTGCTTTGTAGATATTGCAATACAATTGGTGGGGATTGATCGACAAGCTTGGTTACACTTTTCCGACATCTTGATTGATTCAAGGCTTCTAAAAATAATCTCAGGCCTGCACGGAAACTCAAATCAGCAGTTATATTGAAGCAGCCTTTTCATTCAAGCTTTCCAATCATTAGAAAACTCTAAAAAGTATGTATGTTAGAGTATGGGTATAGAAAAGGTGGTGACTCAAAAAGGGAAATGAGACCTTACTTACCTTTCTGTGGCAGAGTATACGGGAGGAAATCAAAAACGCACTGATTTTGTTGAAAGAAGATGCTTCATACTGCACCATAGCAATATATTTAAATCATATTTATTTCCCCAGAGCTCTCTGGGTCATGCAGCTATTTGTGGGTCCTGAGTAAGGACCTCGACTCACACTGGGCCAGGGTCCATTAAGTAGCCATTCTGCTATTTGGTACAGATGCTAATAAAAAAAACATGATTATTTGTATTATTATTGTCATTCTCAAAATTTGAATCATCATGCACAAATGATCATTCCTTATATATTTTTTTATCATATAACAATTGTAAAATCAGTCAAAACAACAGCTGTTTTTTCCAAATCGTCTCACCGCAATGTGTTACATGTTTGTGTATGCTCTTAGAAAACTGTTGAAACAATACATATTTGAAATGTAAATATGAATGACTAATTACAATTAAACCTGTTGCTTCTCTGAGTGTACTGCTTACAAAGAGCTGACGTGTGTATGTGTACGTCTGGCTAAAACCACATGTCTGGACATAACAACATGCCAATTATAGTGATGTTTCAATATGTTACCCACAACCATTATCCTTTTGACTAAAAGATGCACATGACAGGTCAGATGGTGTAGTGGTCTAATTACTACAAATACTTTTAGTGAATGGTATGTTATTGTAGGCACTGATGCTACTGCATTTCAACCTTCTCTTGCATTACTTATATTCAGTGGTATAGTGGGGATTTTTTTACTGGGTGTACGCTATTTTAATTAGGTCATCCCAAACAATGCCACAAGTGCGCACGCGCGCAGTGCACTCACAAAACGGGCAGACAGGTCCACAGAAACTACCGTTATGCTTAGTCCTACTTTAGTTACTGTACTGCAAAAAGCAGATGTTGCTGTGCTCAACACACACACAGACTCAAAACCATGGACACACCGGCACATAAGTTACATAAACAATTTATAGGCCTAAATTGCATAAATGCTTGAGCTACAGTATTTACAAATAAGCAGACAGCGCTGCTTCTCTCTCTCTATCTCCACTTTCAAAATCTATTTAAAGCTCATAACAAACAAACAAAATTCCCAAAGTTGTCCTGAAATTAACTTATTAAATAAACGAAACGAAAAATATAGCCTACTTATGCAAACAACATTGAATCTGGACTTGAAATGATTCTGATTAGGCCTAGCCTAATGGCGAATAAACGGATCTTGTATGCACACTGCTTCGACATTATTCCTGACCCGCACGCTCTCTCTCTCTCTTTCTCTCACTCTCACACACACACACACGGTGCTGCCCCTCACACACACAGGCTTCAAATCAAGTTGCATAAATGCTTGAGCTACGTCATACATTTTTTTGCCTACCATTATAGAGCTGTTTCGTTAGCGTTCTTGAGGGAAAGAGCTGCTGCAAAATCGGCGGGCGGCGAGCTTGTGGTGTCACCCTGGGGTCACGACGGAGATGACGAATCATAAGGAAATCGTTTTTATTTTTTATTACAATTACTGTGAAATGTATTATGTTTTCGTCATTATGTCAACAAATACACACTTGCAACTGATAACACTGGCAATGATTTTATATTTATTAGACTATTAAAAAAAAATTATGCTTTAAAAAAGTGGGGGCTCCAAATAAGTGGGGGTACGGTGATCCCCGCGTCCAACGACCACTACACCACTGCTTATATTCAAATAAACATTTCAAGTCAATTCAAACCTCAGCAGCAATCCCAACAACAATCGTTCAGTTTTGTAATGCATTCCGCTGGGTGATGGCTGACAGTGCTGAATGTGAAGTTATTACAAATATTGGTTTCACAAAGTATCAACTACATATCAAATTCACCATCTAATACTCGTGTTGGGTCTGGGTTAACTGAATGGGGAATGCAATAGCATTGAGCTCACATGGCGTTTCACTTTCTCTGTTTCTTATTCTCTGCCTCCGAACAGGTCAGACTAACGGAGGTAAACATTGCATAACAAACTGTCATACAGAAAAATCACAAGTTCTGAAATCATGCAGCATTGAAGTACTGGTTGTTTCTGGCCCATTGGACAGTATGGGCGGGACTAAGTGTGGATAGAGGGCTCAGCTTTTCATCAAAGCTAGTTAGATAGTGTCCTTTGTGAATTTGTGTTGTTAATGTAATTTGTACTGCTCAGAGCACCACGAACACAAGGATTTTCCCATTTTAGACAGAATGCCTAAATCGTATTTTTTTGTTTGTGAACTGTCTCTTTAATATAAAAAACAAGATATTTAATTTCATGTTCAGTATTTACTGAGCTCCATGGGCTCTATGAGAGCAGTGTGCGTGTGCGTGTGTGTGTGTGTGTGTGTGTGTGTGTGTGTGTGTGTGTGTGTGTGTGTGTGTGTGTTTGTCCCTCTCATGACCTCAGAATTGCCAGACCAGCTGTCTCCCATTCTTTTATATCCCTCCCCTTTCTCTCTCTTCTCTGTCTTTCCTTACTAAACATTTACTCTAAGATTAGAGATCTTTTACTGGTCTTATCTGCCAGACGTCCTCTGTATACAGGTGTCAGCCTTACATGTCTGCAGTTTCTCAAACACGACCCACTTTGGATTTTAACATAACCTTTCACCTAGGAAAGGAACTTTCCTGTAGGAAGTATAATAAATGACATCGCACTTCTTTACACTCGACTTTACCGGCAATAACACAAGAGTTTTCCAAAACGCTGCCCAGCGTTGGCTCACTTTATTTTACTGTGTGGCATCTGTTTAGAAACAGTGTGTGTGTGTGTGTGTGTGTGTGTGTGTGTGTGTGTGTGTGTGTGTGTGTGTGTGTGTGTGTGTGTGTGTGTATGTGTGTGTATGTGTGTGTGTGTGTGTATCTGAATGCTTTTGTTTGCTTGTGAGTTATATGTATTGCACTGATGATGTTAGATAGGGTTTGACATCTGGCTTGCCAGAACAACAAGGGTTGTGTTGTTTAGCCCTTCCCTATAAAACTAGAATTGGCTGCAGGTGTCCTGAACATATAAGGAGTGAGTGTGTGTTCATATTGTACCACTCTCTACAAAACAAAACCTACTGTCTGCCACTGCTCCTCCTGACACATAAATAATACAATGACCCAAAACTGGCCATGGTTTTAAAAAAACTATTTTTTAATCTGAAACCTCAATATGATTGAAGTTTGGTTGAGTTTAGATAACTCAAAGTATTTTGTTGGGTTCTGGAAAGTATGACCATACAGTAAATACAATTTTGGTCGTCTAAATATAACTTAGTCATCGTTTGGTTGTATTTTGCTAATTTGTGGTTATAAAAAAACAAGAATATGACAACGTCAAAAAACCAAGATGGTGGCAGCCGAAATGCCAAGCCGAGGCTTCAAAGTGGCAGACAAAACAATGGGCCGACGTCATGGCCATCTACTTCTTATAACAACATCTACGAGTTTAAAATAAAACTGACATCTTTTGGGCGAGTTGCAGCACAATTACCCACAAGTGAAGATGTGTAAGTGACATAATTTCACAAACTTGGAAACACAAGGCACAAGACTCAAGTGCATGACCCGGGAGACAAAGGTAAAGTATGTCAAAAGTACTTTATTCCAAAAATAGGATGTACAAATAAGGATCGACACTCTTGACGAGGTGAAAAAGTTTTCAAAAAAGGCACAAAAGAAAATCGCTCACAAAGTGAGGAACAAAACTTACAAAATACTTCAGGAGCATAAATTAGGCTTGAGACCAAAATAACTAGTCGCTGGTATGCTGACTACTGGCATGGAGACAGGACAAGATGAAATGAAACAAGACAAGGGGAGAGTAGGGAATATAAGCAAGAGGTAACTAGGCACAGTTGGAAACAATCAGGGGCGGGGCTGGTGCTGATGAGAGCGGGAGACACACACAAGGGTTCGACTGCACTTTCACTATCAAACGTGTTTATGATTCGCCAGTGGAGGTCATAAATGCGCGTCTGCTGCTGTGGTGAAACTATGGAAACTACAGTTTTCTATACAGCGGACTACAACATGGATGTATAATAAGAACGAGGGACTACTGTAAACTCATCTAGAGACTCTGCACCGTGCTCTGATGCTGTTGTTTTATGCTTTATGAACGTGGACAACAGAGAAACATATTCTTCATGACCAAAGTTGGAATTGAAATAAAAAAGGAAAGTGAAACTTATGCTCGTCACCCTCTCCCTCCGGTACATTAAATTATCTCAATACATATGATTGTATGAACTATGAAAAGATTTCAAAATAAATGCAAATGTATTTATTATAAATGTTAGTCCTTAACATCTATCACTGTGTATATCACCATTCAAACATCTTTTAAAAGTTGAACAAAACCCACACAGCTCAGTAAACACTGTGAAATGTTGACTTTATTTGATAATTTCAGTAAAAACTAACGTTCGTATTTCTCTTTTTGATTATAATACTGATGAACGTTCAAAACAAAGCACTTTGGCAACTTACCACACATAAGCACCTCTTAAGCCCCAAGCCTGTTTTTCAGGTTTCAGGCTCGAAAATGACATTCCCAGAACAACTGACCATACTATATCTTACCCTCTAAAAGGGTTAATGTTACGTCCCCACTAGGGATGAGGAAGTGCAACACACACCAGTTGGGATTGGTATAGTTATAAGGATTTATTATAGTTAAATAGTGGTGACAAAATAATAAAGGCGTGCAGCCTGGCATAAACAAAGTGCCAAATACTGATCGCTAACAATCAACAAAAGGAGGACTCCAAAAGGGAGTTTGACAGATGATACAGAGTAATAATTAGTACACAAAAAGGGAAACAAAAACCTCACGTTAAACGTGGTACATGTAACTGAAAAGGCTGTGCAAAATCACAGCTGCTGCTAATCGACAGGTGCTAACCGCTAAGCTACCCTGGAACCTATTTACACACGTACACGGTAATCTCTTATCACCCACAGAAGCAGGGTTTAACACGCTGCTAAACAGCAACGTTTTAACACAGAGAAGTCACTAAATCATCAAACAAACGAGTAAGAGGCTAGAGGCGTCTATCCCACATCACAGAGCCTCCAGAATGATGATTGTTAGTGATGTGTCGGTCGCGAACGAGCCAATTCTTTTGAACGGCTCTTTGGTACGAACGAGGGGAACCGAGTCCTAGTTGGTGAGAGCCGTT
>NW_011339687.1:0-3690 GCF_000735185.1 Notothenia coriiceps | reverse complement strand
GTAGATAGCCCCCATTGTTCTGTGACCCGTCAATCATCAAACTGGGGGTCATAATTCATTTATGTGTTCATTTTTATCTGAAGTTGTACCCATGGGTGTATAAAGAATAGTTATAGCCTACAGCAAAGTTATTCTCCGTGGGGACTTCCGGCTACAATCTTGACTCTGATTGGCCAGAAGACTCGAAAAAAATCAGCAAAGATGTTTTATTGAGAAGATGATCACTACGTGACAGAAGTTTTTTAAACCGTTTATGGTCTCCGGTACTTCCAGTCCAACCCCTGCTGCATGCACAGCGTTAGAAAATCGGGCCTTCAAAATAAAAGTTTGACTTTTTTCTAAGAAAAAAGAAAGAAAATGATCCCCCCCCAATTTTTTCTTCTTCATTCACACATCTGCGACCCACTTTTGGGTCGCGACCCACCAGTTGAGAACCACTGCTCTAAATGGTACAGACTGCTTTATATATGTGTTAAAAGTTCATATTTTGCATGTTTTACTAGTACTTTGTATGTCCTGCCAGTACAGTATTTACACTTCATCAAACAGCTGTATCAGTCCTATGAGAGATTTAACAGGGACACTGCAAATATCACAGAAGATCAAGACTCTGTGGAAGTATTATGGAGCTCAGCAAAAGTACTGCAATGCAACAGAAAGTATTACGAAAGCTAGCTGCATGTGTTTTGAGTTATCTTGTCAGAAATGGGTGTGGATATCTGACCATTTAGAGTCAGCTGGGATTATATAACAGCTTGGGATAGTTTATCAATCCCACGGGTATTAAAATACTTTAGATATACAAGGTTCAAGGTTGTGACCAAAAGTTAAAGAAGTACTCAGGTCTTGAGTAAAAGTAGAAGTACTCAGATATTGAGTAAAAGTAGAAGTACTCAGATCTTGTACTTGAGTAAAAGTAGAAGTACCAGAGTGTAGGAATACTCTGTTACAGTAAAAGTCCTGCATTCAAAATGTTCCTCAAGT
Organism: Notothenia coriiceps; assembly: GCF_000735185.1. Lineage (NCBI taxonomy): Eukaryota > Metazoa > Chordata > Actinopteri > Perciformes > Nototheniidae > Notothenia > Notothenia coriiceps. Next base: position 2,706 of record NW_011339687.1, on the reverse strand, counting down.
TAAGTTAAAGTAGAAAAGTATTATCATCAGAATATAGTGAAAGGAGCGACAGTAAAAGTAGTGATTGTGCAGATTGGTCCATTTCAGAATAATATGTATGATATGTTTTATAATGATTGATCTTTAAAGTGTTCTCAAAGCTGGTAAAGGTGCAGATAGTTTGAATGACTTTGTATACTGCAGGGTAGCTTGTGGATTTACTCCAGGTGGAACTAAAGTCTGATTCAACACTTGATTATATTTCACATCATTCATCCACATCTGTGAAGTAACTAAAGGTATTAAATACATGTACAATTTACCTATGAACTATAGTGGAGAACAGGTACAAAATAGCAAAAAAGTGTGTAAATACTCAAGTAAAGTGCTAATACTTCAGACGTGTACTTAAGTGAGTAAATCTACTTAGTTACTTTACACCACTGGGCAGCTAGATGCAGGTGTTTTGAGTTATCTCGTAAGAAATGGGTGCGGATATCTGACCATTTAGAGTCAGTTTAAGGATTATATTTGCAGTAACATCTTATGACAGTGAATCATTCCCACAGGTATTAATATAGTGAAGCTAAATCAAGTGTAAACGGTTAATAATACACACATTAAGTTGGTAATTTCGCTCTTTTACCTCCGGAGCTATTGGGCTGCCGTCGGACCACTTGTTCCCGGTTTTCCCTCCTTATGTTTTCCTCCTCTTCCTCTGACCTTGCTTCGGCCATTTCTCCTTGTTATTTACCTGCTTCTTTCTCCCCTAACTTTCCTTTCTCCTCCTGGTTGTTTGAGGAGAAAATGGAGCCGGGTCACAACAGAAACACCACCATTCCTCCTCCCGTTTCACCGTCTTTACCATCCAGTTCACCCCGACAAGGACAACTTTACAGCCCGAAAACACCTCCAGGGTTCAGTTAAACACTTCGGCTCGGTGTTTAATGAGCTGTCGATGCGTTAAATGGGTTAAAAAGTCGCCGTTTTTCAGTTTAAATCCGTTTGTTTGGTTCGTCTGAAGAGTTTCTCCCACGAGCTTCAGCAGTTGGTTTGCCCCAGGGTCGCGAGCTCAAGATACGGAGCTCCACCGCACGCGCTCCGGCCGTCTGACGTCACCAACTGATACAAAATAAATAAAGCTAGCAAAACAATTAGCCTAGCTTACAAAATGATCTGATTTCTTGCACTAAACAACGCTTATTAAACAAGTATTGAGATAGCAATACCATAACACATTCCAGAATTTAAAATGGTTCATTAAATGATTGATTAAGAGTAATTAAATAACAAAAAAGTCTTCAATTTCAAAATAAAAGTATTCGTAATACTGCAGGAATGTCAAAAGGTCCTGGAAGATGTATTTTTTAAGTCGTAAATACACCAGTTAATAATTGTGAAACAGAGTGGTAATATAAATGGTACACCTTTAAACACCGTTTACTAAACAAGTACTGAGATAGAAATACCTTAAGAAAAGTCCTGCATTGTAATTGTCATTAAATAAAAGCAATTAAAAAAGTTAATGATTTCAAAATAAAAGTAGTCATAATTCAGTGTTATCACAAGGTCCTGGAAGAGGTGTATTATATTTAATCGTATTCACAAAAAGACAATTCATTGTAGAAAAACAAGACCTTTTCATAAAAGCACAATTAGCAGAAGCACAAGATAATTCAAAAATAATACTTCAGTAAAAGTTATTTTAACAGCAAAACAGACTTAAAGATTTCAAAATAAGAGAACTCGTCATAATGCAGGAGGACTATGCGGCACACAAGGTCCTGAAAGATACACATTTAATGTTATGGGCACAAGATACTTTCTTGAAAAAAATAGTGATGGAATTCAATTTAGTTTATTTAAGTCGCGCAATGAGTTAATGAGTTAAAAGTATTTTTTACCTGCAATAAGTATTTATAATGCAGGATTATGATGCCCCAATGGTCCTGAAAGTAATTTAGTTTACCTTAAAATCCCTTCACAAAATAACAAGAACCTAAAGAAAACATCATATTATGTATGGCTTCAAACACTTCTAAAATGTGGAGTTTCCTTCAAGAAATGTGTTTTTTTACTGCTCAAAACCCACTATATTGACATTACACTAAGGGAAGTAATACGCCTCTGAAAGCCCTCAATCTGTAGTGTGTTTTAGTAAAGTTTCATGAGTCTATGAATCTCCAGGATCAGTTAAAAAAAGGTCCTACTACAAATCAATGGCAACTATGGGGAGCCACATCACCACACCTGGCTCTTTATGGACCTCAGCTTGCAAAAATACACATTATATTTTGTATTTTGCAGAAGAAGACGACTTAAACACTTAAAACAAATACATCATTTATCAGTTTAAATCAGGGGTGGGCAAACTTTTTGGCTCGAGGGCCACTATGAGTTTTAAAATGTGTCAGACGGGCCGGGCCAGTAGCAGATCGGTGAACAAATATTTAGCTGTCCACCCCTCATTAAGCACTCGCCACTCATTGTCAACTTTTCTTTCCGTTTTACGACGCTGATTTTCTCCGCATCACCGCTCACAACAATATCAATAGAGGACTTCGTCGGGTGGTTTTTAATCATACGAAGCCAAATTAAATTAAATAACTACTTCTCCAACCTTATAGCTTTCTCCAGAGTGCCGTGGTTCATTGTTTATTATTGTGGTTCAGCGGCATTACCGCCCGCTGCAGTGCTGCTCGTCCACCGGAGTGTATTCTCCCGTTA
>NW_011339686.1:0-2683 GCF_000735185.1 Notothenia coriiceps | reverse complement strand
ACAACTTATTACCTAAAATCGCACTATTTAAAACACTCCATTTTGTGAAAACATGCTCGTCGTCCGGGCGAGTCGAAGTGTTTAGATTAGTCAACATTTCAAGCGACTGGATAAGTGAGACTTGGGTTATACTGAGTGGGTTTGTGCTCATCGGTGCAACATGGGTTATTTCTTTATGTCTGCATATTGAATCTTTATTTCATCGACTTTGGTAATCCTTTTATTGTGTGTTTCAATCTGTCATTCATGTTTAGTTGATCTGTACATTAAGCGGGGAAGTCCCCTGAGACATGTGTGTAGTTTGTGATATTGGGCTATATCTGGGACGGGTGGCGCAGTGGTCTGTGCATTTGATCATCAGATCAAGGGGGTGTTGGGGAACTCCAGTTCGAAACCCGCTCCCGCCCAACTGCTTCAGGCCGTTGTGTCCTTGGGCAAGACACTTCACCCGAATTTGCTCCTTTGGGTATTGTCCACAGTACATGTATAATATCAATGTGTACTTGTAAAAGCGCCTCGATGACTTTGAGGTGTGAAGATGGGCGGTGTGGCGCAGTGCATTGATCAAGAGGGTGAAACCCGCCGCCGCTGCGTCTGTTTGCGTCAGCCGTTGTGTCCTTGGGCAAGACACTTCACCTGAACTTGCTCCTGTGGGTATTGTCAACAGTAGATGACCATTACATGTATGTATGATCTGTATATGTAATGTGTATTTGTAAAGCGCTTTGAGTCATTGATAAAGCGCTATAATAAATATAAGGATTATTATTATTATTATTATGGTGTGTTCAATAAAAACATAAAAACATATAATTGTTTGTGTGGTTTTAGCTTAAGCAGACTGTGTTTGTCTATTGTTGTGACTTAGATGAAGATCAGAACACATTTTATGACCAATTTATGCAGAAATCCAGGTAGTTCCAAAGGGTTCACATACTTTTTCTTGCAACTGTATATCACTGTGCTTAAATAATACAAAATATAACGAAAGTATTGAATAAATTGAATGATCTACAATATACAATCTCACTGAGCTGAAGAAATATATAGAAATACATACAGACACATATCTCTATCTGCGTCTGTCTCCTCCATCTACAGTATTGTCATCCAACCAACAGCACTTCGGTAACTATCTGTGTGAGTAAAAGGTGGGCCTCCCCCCTGTCCGTCAACCCTGTAGGAGGGCCCTAAGCCATGAGATTCGGCCCGGCCCAACAGAAGCCCCCCCACCACCAGCACCCCTGGTCACCACCCGCCCTCTACATAGCTTCTAACATCCAGACACACCCTGTCAGCCCGCTCCCATAGCGCTCCTCCCTCTCCTTTCTCTGCCCCCCCCCCCTCTCCACAGGCCTGGTATTCACTGTGCATACCTAGCTGCTAATTCCAACCTGCCACTCAAATCAAAGGATCACCACTGTGTTCTTCTGCTGGGAAACTGTGTGTGTGTGTGTGTGTGTGTGTTGTGTGTGTTGTGTGTGTTGTGTGTGTGTGTGTGTGTGTGTGTGTGTGTGTGTGTGTGTGTGTGTGTGTGAGTGTGAGACTAGGGCCCACTCCTTAAGTCAAGTGGGTAATGAGTAATAAATAAAGAATACATCCCCAAAACTAAGGGAGAAAATGTAAGGTCCCTCTTACTAAATTACCAGCAACGTGGACGTAGACATTTTATAACAACAAAAGAAAGGAAACCATTGAGGTAGTAATGTCAGCCACCGGTGTACTTTAATTATCTTCTGAAGTCGCTCAGTATAACTATATACAAATTAATAACTTTACCATGAGAAGAAAGATTATTGAAATAGATAAAATAGGGGAACACATGCCATGTTATTAACAAGAGTTGACATGCTACGTCCCGTAGCCAATCTACTAATAGAAATATATCTACAAATATGGAGACTGTCCCTTGTTTTAATGGTTTTCTCTGCCAAAATAAATGTTTGTATTTCTCATGTCACTCTTTAGTTAAACACTGAAAGGTTTCCAGTGTAAACCTTTCTGTATTCACATGGAATGCAATTAAAACAAAAGTGTAGCCTAACACTAAAGCCTGTTTTAACTGAGAAATGAATAGAAGCTAGCATAAAAGAGGAGAAAGGATTGTCCTCTTCTGATACCAGAAAAAGAGAGAGATTAAAGGAATTTAGGGGAACAAAGGAGCAGGCGTAGCCATGTATTTAGCTCATGTTCATAGAGCAGATGGACAAACAAAGATCCACCATGGACTCACAATGACGACCTGGAAAATAAAAAATGTTTCTCTGTTTGCTGGGCCATCAGACTTATTGCTGTTGCAGTGGTCTCTTTAGTTGTCCTTTTTTTCAATATATAGGAAATCTGCATGATTTTTTAGGATCATTAAATGATATCAAATGTCTCGAGTTTTGCCAACATTTCCGGGGGAAAAATGTGTGACGACTTTGGTGGTGTTGGGGAAATATTTTCATGGGCCCATAACTTTGACCCAGTTTATCAGTTTTTACAATGAGCACCTGCAATCTTGGGCTGCTGTGCTCTCAGTGTTTTGTCTCCCTGTCCCTGCCTGTTGGCTACAGAAGATAGAGGTTATAGTGCTTTGCCTGTTTTATCTTGGTATGCAGCATGTTGATTATTCTCTCAGAACCAGCTAAATACATGGGACTGGGTCAGATATCTTCAGAATCGTTTGGCAGCAGCTGTG
>NW_011339685.1:0-3515 GCF_000735185.1 Notothenia coriiceps | reverse complement strand
TGTGTGTGTGTGTGTGTGTGTGTGTGTGTGTGTGTGTGTGTGTGTGTGTGTGTGTGTGTGTGTGTGTGTGTGTGTGTGTGTGTGTGTGTGTGTGTGTGTGTAAAGGAATACATTGATAGGAGCTGAATGTGCCAGTGTGTGTGTTTGCTTAACAAAAAGGACTCAATAAACGTGTCTGTCAGTCTGTTAATTACCATGATGACTCATCCCTCTGTGCCACAGTGCATTAGACAGACAGAAAGACAGGCAGACAGACAGACAGACAGACAGACAGACAGACAGGCAGACAGACAGACATACAGACAGGCAGACAGGCAGACAGGCAGACAGACAGACAGACAGACAGGCAGACGGACAGGCGGACAGGCGGACAGACAGACAGACAGGCAGACAGACAGACAGACAGACAGACAGACAGACAGACAGACAGACAGACAGGCGGACAGACAGACAGACAGACAGACAGACAGACAGACAGACAGACAGACAGACAGGCAGACGGACAGACGGACAGACAGAGAGACAGACAGGCAGACAGGCAGACAGACAGATCTGTGTTTTTGTACACTGATAAAAGGTTATATAAATACCTCTCTTTTCTGCTGTTTCCTCAAGGGCAGCCTTGAGGGTTACATAAAGTGATGTATTAGATTTCTGAGAAATACTATACATACACAAACAAACCATAGCTTCCAGTAAATCTTACATAACTTGGTCAGTAAGTTAAAAGACCCTTTAGAGACTCAATATGTACGAAGCAAAGGGAAAAACAGATGGGATTGTATTTTGCTAACATATGTTTGTTGGAAATCATGTAACATAAGGAAGTGTGTTGGCACATCATAAGAAGTATTGCTTGAAGCTAATATAAGTATTTGATTATGATGGTAATGATGATGTAATGGCGCAAATAAAGATGAAATGATAGTTATTACAATGAAGATTAGATTACAATGAATGATAATAAATTATTTTTTGCACATGCTTCAAATTATATGAAATCACCCATTAAATGTCCTCTAGTGTCATCATTAGTAATTATTTTGGGAGCAAGGGAGACATGTATGTGATGTAGTGTACAGTAAATGACATACATTAATTTGTAATTGTTAGACGCTTTTATCCAAAGCGACTTACATACTCAATACTGTGGACAATCGCCACAGGATCAATTTGGGGTGAAGTATCTCAGGGACACAACGACATGCTGACTGCAGTGGGGTTAGAACCTGTGAGCCCCTGATCCCAACACCAATGCACAACCCACTACACCACACGCCGTAAATGCCGATGGAATCCGCACAGGTTGAACAGGAGGGTAAGATTGACAGGCCAAACTAAAATAGTTGAGTTATTTAAAAAAATGCACAACACATCCCAGATGTTATCTCTTTATCTAAAGTAACAAACTTATCTTAAGTAATACAATTATCTTAAGGCAACACGAACCAAACATGAATCCTAAAGAAACTGCAGCCTTTGAGCACATTCTGGTGGGTGTAGTTTGCCCCCTGTGAAGTATTACAGTAATATAAAAATAAAACAGAGCCTCTTCATTACATTCCTGTCATTTCATTATCTGAAACGACCCTCAGAAATCCTCCTACACCTGCCTGCTAACCCACTCATCATCGCCGACTCATCTCACTTTCCCCCTTGCTCCTCTTCCTCATATCTCAACTCAACCTTATTTCATCCCTCTCCCCGCCACCTTCCTTCGTTCCTGTCTGACTCTTGTCTCACCTCTTCTTCCCATCTATCCATCCAGCCATCTATCTTACCCTCCTCCACTCCTGCGGTGTCACTTTGAAAACTTTCATCTGCTCATTCCATCTCCTCTCTCTGCAGATTGATCTTTAGTCGGCTCACAATCTAATTTGTGGTTCAGAGACCGGGAGCCATAAAACTGGTGCTAAGAATTATTATTATTAATATATCGACATATTTGATATGACACTCAATCAGAATGCTGTTGAATAATAATGCCATCGGATATGACTTCAAAAAAACTTCAATCTAAAAAGAAAACTAACTCCAAAGCACACATTTCTCCTTTACATTTACAGATGATTGACAGTCAAGTTGAATACATTAAAATGTATTTTCATTGATTTCCACACTGTTGACAGCCTTTCATTGAACTGCACTAACGATGTTTCCTGGCAACCAAATTGCACATATTAAACTGGAATTCAGGTGTGTTATAAATGCAATCCAAATTAAGTAAATTAATATAGATTAAAACTAGCTAATAACTGATAGCAAGACTTTACACATCTACGAATAGCTGGTGCAACACAGATCAGACGTAATATGTTCCCTTTGAATACCCCTGCCCCTCTAATTCACCAAATATCCAGCCCATTACAGCTTTTTTGGTCATTTAAAGCGATTCCTCTTTTTTATGAGCTGCATAAGAAGCCAGAGAATTTGGAGTAAGTGATGTTGGTAATGAGAGGCGATAATAAGTACAGAAATATCTAATTTGGTAAGTGTACTCTCCCAGAAGCTCCCTAATTAGGACAAATCTCCCTCTTCTACACACACACACACACACACACACACACACACACACACACACACACACACACACACACACACACATACACACATTGTGCACAGCGTCACAGCACATGATTCAGTGCAGGCCACCTCACCATGCCATTGAGAAAGCTGAGCGCTGTACAGTATGACTCATTCATTGAGCCATCATCTCCCTCCTGACTGTGAAACATCTTGGCTTAGATTACAGTGTTTCAGAGATCTTGTAAAACTCAAACTTATTTCTGTTGAGTAATGAAACACAGATGGCATGAGAGATGACTGTTTTTTGAGAAAACAAGTGAAAACAAGCAACATATTTTGACATTCAGTGCAAATAAAAACATAATTTCACATTCATCACAGAAACTCTTGACAGTCTGCTATCCTGATGTGGAGAAAATGAATTATCTGCATTAAGTATTGGATTTCAGCAACTTGTATGTCATTATAGCCTATTTTAAAATAATCTGGGGACATGTTTTTATTTCCAGATGACAAAGTTGCATATGAGAAAGATTGAGATGGTTGGACAAAATGTAGACTTTCTAACTTTTGTGTCATATCAGAAAACTGACTTACTTTAAAACGTAGTTGATGTCCCGTCAATAGCGGTGTCTAATCAAAAGGCGCTTGTTTCATTTAGAAGGGCATGGAGATATTTTGTTGACTGATTTGTAGTGTTTGAAAGTTACCTCTTCTTCTTTATGTTCTTTAGGAATTTTTTATATTTTGCTTGTATCCTTTCAAACAAAACATTGACTTAGTTGTAATAGAGTATTATCCCGTTCTGATATAGTTTGACTTATGGCTCAGAAAGGACTTCTACCATTGCTTGTCTGTAACTCGCCTCTTTGTCCTAAGTGCCAGTTATAGTTCAGTGATTGCCCTCTTGGAGTAATTTGCACCCTGCTTCCTGGAAAGGGTTTGAGTGTGTGTTCAATGAGGCAATAATCCAAATCACAGTTTGTGTG
>NW_011339684.1:0-1620 GCF_000735185.1 Notothenia coriiceps | reverse complement strand
TAACATGACTGAGATTTATAGAACGTGCAGCCCTCAAGATTAACATAGTTCGACATGATTGATTCATGTTTCGACGAGAAACATGAATCAATTAATTTTTCATATATTAAATGTATATTTGCAAATTGAACAACCCCACTTTCCCCTTTTTTCCAGTGTGGCTTCAGGTGAAACTAATAGGTTGATGCAGAAGTAAAAAGCTAATGTTGGGCTATAAAGGAACTACAGCACGGTCACATGACTTCACGTCACCACCGCTAAGCTAAATGCATTACCAGCCATCATGTATACATTTACAATAATAAATAGCCTTTTTTAATACTTTGATTTAAGACTACTTGTACTCGAGCTCAGGATTGCGTAAAATCCCAACCTAGCTCCCAAAAAATGCTGGTAAATGGCCAGAAATTACGCTTTATGAACGTTACGTGTTGTCTGAAGTACTTCTACTCTACTGCAATCCTCGGTACATAACAGACAAAACATTTATTCATAAACGTTTGTTTTGGTTTTACACTGCAGGCCATTTCCCTTTCAATTCTCACGACTATAATTCAAGCCACAATGTGTGAAGTGTTTCTGCGTCAACATTATTATAACAAGCGGCCCACATTTTATAATAGATATTCTGACAGCAGCCGTGTGGGAGAATAGATCAAACTGAACATTTCTCACGTGCCAGAAAATCCAACCGATGGTCTGAAACACAGACTGCTGATCATCTGGGCGATGAATCAGATATCCTGACTTCAAATTGTGCTTCAAGTGACGACTGATCTGCCATTAAATCAGGCGAACAGTGTCCACACAGAAGAGAGGGGGAGAGGTGTTACATGTGAGGAGCAGAGAATCTATTGAAATTATTTATGTAGTGGAAATTCAACATGAATCTCATAGAGAGATAGAGAGAGAACGCTGTGTTTATTCATCTAACTTTAACAGAATCAAAGAAAGAAATAGGAATTGTTTTTATTCACCATCTGACTCTCATGAAGTCCCTATCGTCATCTGTACCGAAAAAAAATAAAGTACATGTTTTTATATCAATACCCTGGTGTAATGATCATCCATCCAGGAAAGACCAATACACACTTGAATACACAAGTCTTATTTATTTATCTTTCACGTTGAAGGAGTGATTAATATCACTGTATTGTCTGTTTGTTAACTTTGGAGCTTGAGTTCGGAGGTGATTAGCTTAGCTTAGCATAAAGAGTGGAAGCAGGGGGAACCATACTTGTCAACCCTCCCGATTTTCGCGGGAAACTCCCGATTTCATTTCCCTCTCCCGGTTTCCTCCCGGGGTCATATTTCTCCCGATTTCTGACAAAATTAGATTTACTCAGGACTGTTTCCACTCGGACTTTAACACAGCTACACCATTGTTTGGTTTCCATGGTAACACGTCTCTTTAGTAGCGCGCGCAACTGAAAGTCTGACAGGGTGAGGCAGATAGTCACAGAAAACAGAACAAGAATCGACAACTACTCTACTCTCTGCTCACTCCTTTCCTGCCCACACATATGCTCCATCAAGGATGGTGCTACAGGCTGCACTTAGAACTACAATAAGCATGTTAATGTTAATCTAACAGCTCCGGCGATAAACTAGCACCCCGCC
>NW_011339683.1:0-2629 GCF_000735185.1 Notothenia coriiceps | reverse complement strand
CTGTTTGCACCTCTCCAGGACTCAAAGCACCAGAACTGGGCTCAGAGCCTGCATGACCCCCCGGTTTATATGGAAATGGAGAGCGACCCCCTCTCAAACTCCGAGGGTCTCAACCAGTCCTCTTGATTTCCCATCAGAGCGGCTCCACCTGGAATATTCCTGAAACTCTTTTGTCCTCGGCTGCCTCTGCAGAAAGGCTGCCGTTATGTAACTGCACCAGATACCCTCCCCCCTTCTCCTTCTCCTCCCCCCTTCTCCTCCCACCACAGGTCACAGTGAACAGACACTGATCATTTCTAATGAAGTGCACCACTCGGAGCAGTTTGCACCACGCTCAGACATCTATGCAATGAGCAGATCTGGTGCATGCCGTGTTGAATTTTCTCTTAATGTACATTATTTAATTTCATATTCTGTTCTTGTACATATCTATATTCTACATTTCATTACCATTTCTACACTGTTATGTATATGAAAATAAAACCGTTACCCTCTTTGCTGGTAGACGAAAAAACTTTTTAAAAAAAGGATAATTTGTATTTCCATTCTTCGCCCCCGAGATTTCCTTTCGAAAAACTTTATTTCACTTGCATGCAGTTTGGGAACAAGTATTCAGATGCTTCACTTCAGTGCTAATGCCACACTGTAAAAGTACTCTGTTACAAGTCCAGCGAATGTTGCTTGAGTAAAAGTACAATCAGCTAAATATAGTTACATTATTAAACGTAAAAATACCAAATAAACGTTTCCACTTCAGCATGAACAGGGTCACGATGAAACAGCCGTGTTATCCATGTATGTGTTTTCAAAGACTCCATTGACAACAACAGATATTTAAGTTTACAGAACAGAGGAGTGTGGGATACTCTGAGTCTGGGTTTTAAATGTTTTGTTTTAGTGAAAATGCTGGTTGGCTTTGGATACCGCACAAGTTGTTACGAAGATGGTGAACCAAGTGCCTCAATGTACTTCAATTCCTCAAGACTTTCACTGTTTGTAAATCACACTTCAATCCCTACTTGAGTAACATTTAAATTGATATATTCACATCTCACACTGCACTGTAACTTTTATTCATGTTTTTTTATCTTTGCTTTTAAATGAGTGTTTTTAAATGCCATTTTATAATATGTTTCTTAATGTCTTTCATTTTTGTAAAGCACTTTGAATTGCCTTGTGTTGAAAGGTGCTGTATAAATAAACGTGCCTTGCCTAATACAGGTATTTTACTTGAACACATCTCCCTCTCCTCGAGTCACTGCGCATGTTTGATAATCCTGCATCATGTCTTCTCATTAAGGTTCAATGTATGGACAGGAAACCCTAAAAACCCCAACAGTTGACCCCCACCCTCTCCCCCGCTCTCCCCCACACACTCGCGTCGTAATTTGTCTGCTCGCTGGTTTCACTTTAACTCCCCAAAGGTTTCTGGGCAACGTGGTCTGAGAACGGGGAGAGAAAAAAAGGAACCGTGGCATTTTTCTGGCAGGCCGCTCTGCCCGTCCTGCCCAGAACGAGGAGGTTACCATGGCATCAGCGGGCACCTCATAAAGCAGACCATTGTTGCTGTGTGTGTGTGTGTGTGTGTGTGTGTGTGTGTGTGTGTGTGTGTGTGTGTGTGTGTGTGTCTGGTGTGTGTGTGCCACATTGAGTTGCATGGCAACAACCGCTGGGCACCACCAGCACAAGCAAGAAGCTCCAGTGTTTTGTGGGGCAGTGCCAGCCTGACACACAACAAACTTTCCCCTCTGATTTCTTTGTTTTATTCGTCTCACGTTACTTTTATTTGACTACTTTTCTGCTACTGCGTGTTTTTCTACTTCCCGCCGAAGCTGTAAGTCCGTCAGCACGCTGGGAAGAAAGTGAGCGATGCCATAATTGTTACTCAGATCCTGATTTATCGTCCAAAAAATACAAAATAGTGTGTAGGGGAAAGTTAACTAAAGCAGGAAAGGAGTTTTATCGCAGTGCAGATTTAAATTAAAACTAGAAAATGACTGAAACACGTCTTAAAAGAGGCCCTATTCTCTTTGCTGTTAGGTTTCAGTGCAATGGTCTGCAAAGGCTACAATCCCTGTGTTCCCTTCAGAGGACTCTTTAAAGTAGAGACACTACATACTGATATACACCTGAACATCAGCAGGAGAGGACTCTTTAAAGTAGAGACACTACATACTGATATACACCTGAACATCAGCAGGAGAGGACTCTTTAAAGTAGAGACACTACATACTGATATACACCTGAACATCAGCAGGAGAGGACTCTTTAAAGTAGAGACACTACATACTGATATACACCTGAACATCAGCAGGAGAGGACTCTTTAAAGTAGAGACACTACATACTGATATACACCTGAACATCAGCAGGAGAGGACTCTTTAAAGTAGAGACACTACATACTGATATACCCCTGAACATCAGCAGGAGAGAACTCTTTAAAGTAGAGACACTACATACTGATATACACCTGAACATCAGCAGGAGAGAACTCTTTAAAGTAGAGACACTACATACTAATATACACCTGAACATCAGCAGGAGAGGACTCTTTAAAGTAGAGACACTACATACTGATATACACCTGAACATCAGCAGGAGAGGACTCTTTAAAGTAGAGACACTACA
>NW_011339682.1:0-2344 GCF_000735185.1 Notothenia coriiceps | reverse complement strand
ACTCCAGCTTCAGTCCACTGTCTTTGAAGCTCCCCCAAATTCTGGAAGCGACTCTTCTTCACAATGCTGTTAAGGCTGCGGTCATCTCTCTTGGTTGTGCAGCGTTTCCTGCCACATTTCCCCCTTCCAACAGACTTTTTGTGGATGTGCTTTGAAACTGCACTCTGTGAACAGCTTGCTCTTTGAGAAATTTCTTTTTGTGTCTTACCCTCCTGATGGAGGGTGTCAATGACGGTCCTCTGGACAGCAGTCAGATCAGCAGTCTTCCCCATACTTGTGATTTAGTTTACTGAACCAAGCTGAGTGTTTTTCAAGGCTCAGGAAACCCTTGCAGGTGTTTCGAGTTAATTAGACGATTCAAGTGATTCGTTGAACACCCTACTAGTATACTTTTTCATGATATTCTAATATTTAGAGATAGGATATTTGAGTTTTCTTAAGCTGTATGCCATAATCAGCAATATTAAAATAATAAAAGGCTTGCAATATTTCAGTTGATTTGTAATGAATCCAGAATGTATGACATTTTTGTTTTTTTAATTGCATTACAGAAAATAAAGAACTTTATCACAATATTCTAATTTTCTGAGACAGTCCTGTAGACTCCGCGGTCTTAAAATCCCCACAACACTTTGCGCACGGACCAATTCTGTGGCGGAAAATGTAAGGCGGGGCCTCTCATATGACGCACACCTGCACACTTGCTCGCCTGTTCCACTCTTAATTTTCCGAATGCCAGGAAGTATTCTTGCCTCGCTTCTGAAGCAAGTGACTCGGAAGACATGTGCTACCAAGCAAGCGTATTCGACATTGAGAAACACCCACTATGTTAGGAGAGCTCTGAATTAATTCCTTTGATGTATCAAGAAATATCTGCATTTGCAAACCATGGTTACCAAATGATCTTGTATAAATATAGGCTATGCTTCGAGCATACACATAATGTATATACGTGAGATAATCAGAGATGCCCTGTGGCCTGTGCCCTTTGAATTTTGTTAGAAAAAGATTACTCGTCACCGGCTTGGTCTTCAATGTCAGGATACATGTATTTATTATCCTTGCAAGCATGGAAGTAGTCATCACACACAGGGCTGCGTTGGACAAATAGTTCCCAGAGTAGAGTCATACATTTGGCTACGTACAAAGCTACGTAGGGCCTCTGTTATCATGTGCTACTCTGATATAGAAGGAACATTCAGTATTTTCTCAACATTTATACTTAAATGGTGTATTTACAATCACAAAGTCCTACTGTTGGACAGTTGATTTTGAACTAGCAAATCATTTTCCCGAAGCGTATTAGGACTTTTTTGAGTTGTTCAGTCAGATAAAGGGCTTTTTACCGTAACTCAAACAGAACAAAACTATTACCATGTCCAAATGTTGTTTGCAAAGAAAAAGTTTCAGCTTGCAACCTCCCCTGAAACCACAACTTGTCATGTTATCTTTCTATATATTAATAAAAACAGGTGGACATTGTATAAAGAATAATTCAATTTAGCTGCTTCAGTTTCCAGGTCCTATTGCTCTGCTGCTGGCTCATTTTCAAACTCTTTCATGGCTTACTGAGATATGGCGCCATTCAAAATGTTATTAGTAACAACAAATGCTCTCTTTCAAGTTCCTAGTTGTATTTCATGTTTCTTCTAGTACAGGGGTTGGCAGCCCACGGGCCGCATGCGGCCCTTTAAGCCCTCTGCTCTGGCTCCCTTGAGCTTAGACAAAAATAAGAAGGAAATAAAATAAAAGTATTTGTAGGACTATTTATATTTTGTTGCACGGTTGAAAATGTTTCGTATCTTGTATTTTGAGGTGATACTGTGACACATAAATAAAAAACAAAACGGTTTTAATTAGGTCAACTAAAATATGCGTCACATCCTGCTACGGTCCCGCGCGAGCGCCTTTTCTTGGAGGCGCTTGCGCGTGGGACCCCCGGCTCGATGAGCGAACTATGGATAAATCAAAGAAAAGTACCGGAGGAACACAGGATTTAATTCTGTGTGGACAGAGTTATATGCTTTCACAGCAAACGATGCTGGTTTACCGGTATGTTTGATATGTAGAGAGAAGTTGTCAACGGTGCTGCAGCCTTTACGTATCGAGGAACAACAAGGGAGAGGAAGACAGCTGACAATCTTCAGTCATAATTCAATGGGGTATGTAATTTATTTCAGAAAACACTTTTTGTTATATTCCATGGAATGCTCTTAACGTCCCGATAGCAATGAATATATTAAATGCTTTGACAATAAATACATACAAAAATTAATCTCTGGAAGCCGTAGTGCTGTAAAAAGCCGGCCCGGCTAAAATGATTGGATGGCCTACCTGCCTGTCA
>NW_011339681.1:0-3217 GCF_000735185.1 Notothenia coriiceps | reverse complement strand
AGTAAAATCAAGGTGTTGCAGTTGTTAGTGGATCAGTTGTGACCACAACATCGCCGCGACGAGCTGATGTCCAACTACTACTTCGTTAGTAGTTCGATTGCATTTTAGGCCTGCATTTCTCTGCACTAATGTTGAAGTTGCAATATTTTACTTTAAAAAATAACAATTCTCAAGTTGTCATACCTTTTAGGGACTTCTACTCAAGATAATTTGTTAATATTTTCCACCCCTGATAATTGAAGTCAAAATAAAACTAATTGGTGATACTATAGATTTAATTAGGACTATTTCATATTTTCCCCATTTGGGACACCTTATACGTTTAGTGACATAACTCCATGAGTATGTAAGCTACCTTTACACAATTAATATTGCTGGATTCAGTAGAACCACACCTTTCCAACAAGCCCTCATTTGTGTTGCTATGGAAATCCATGTCAGAGTCACTACAAAGTAAAGAGAACATTCTACATCGATTTACATTTCCGCCTATTGTAGGTATGTGTTCAAATGACTGTATCTCCAATTTACATTAAGATATTGACATTCAGTCTTTTCTATAATGCAGAGGGATGTCCAAACCGTGACAGGTATGCCAAGTGTTAAACCTATCAGACCTTCCATTGTGAATCTACATGAGTTGTTATGCCTCAACCCCCAGACGGCCAGGCTTTATTTTTAGTTTGGGGTGTCTAACTTTATATATCAATTTCACCACTTTTGCAGTAAAATATTTTTATACAACAATCCATTTCATGTATGGGAGGCCTTAGAGATTAGGAAAAAGTAAGTTGTGTTTTGTCCTAACTCCGGGAGGGGTAACTCAAAATGGTGGGGCCATTGTCACTATCCTATATGGAGGCTGAAGAGGAGGGAGGGTCCTTCCAGAGCCGCTTGGAGCTTCTGATAGGTCAAATCAGCGGGACAGGCCTCTCCCTCTGCTTCAGATTGGTGCTGGCAAGGTAAGCGCTCTGGCTCTGTGGTGTCCGATTTCTCTGAGACAGGGCTCCATTACCCCCTAATTACCAGTGGGATGAAGGGACAGGATGCGTTTAATGATCGGAGCTACCTATCCACACAAAGCCGAGGCAGATGAAGCCAGACAGAATACAAAAGGGAGAATTTTAAATTGAGTGAGCAGTAAAAGCCTTGTTTTCACTCGACAGACAGCTCAATTTTACTGAAGGTGTGCTATATTCCCGAGATCCAGTTTAATTTCAACATCTCTTAACATCCTCCCCACATTACTTTGCTCTGGTAATCCCTGTGTTTCAGTGTAAAACTATGAATTTAATAGTCCTAATGTAATGCATGAGGGAATATTTCTATGAGCTGTGGCAGGTATTACAGTCAAGGGATTTGTTCTAAACCTGCTTTTGGTTTTCACTAGCTCTATTGGTGCAAATGACTCTTTCATGTCTGCTTTGAAGTCAACGGGGGTGCAGGGACACAGGAGGAGGTCAACCCAAGCCCAGGTGGCCGAGGTCCTGTCTCAGTAAGATTAGGAGGATGGACAATGGGAAAACAACGATTCAAATATAGTTATCTATAGTAGCAGCAAAAGGAAATACGATATTTAGCTATTGTAACACGGTTTGGTTGCTAACCAAATCGAATTTCCCCTGGGATAAATAAAGTATTCTGAAAATGTTTTTGTTTCTTTGTGTATCAACCTAATTCAAGCAGGGTCTTTTTCAGCGCTGCCTTTGGTTTAAACACCAGAGTACATGTTGAAACCCCATGTCGTCAGCCCACTTCCTCAAATTGATTGGACTCATTCCCTTATGTCCTTGAGGTGAAGATGAGTTAACAGAGGAGAAATATTTGTATTTTCTGCTTCACAGTGTTTTTAAACCCACCTTGTGAATTGTTGGGGGGTTAATCTCTCAGTTAACTTTTACCTGACGAGTTTATGGTCTCAATTGCTCCGGACTTTTTCAATACAGCATGATGTTGATTTTGTAAATGATGATCCAATTACAGTATATTAGAAGATTAGAGATTAAAGGTCACCTATTATGCAAAATGCACTTGTTGATGTCTTATATGTGTCAGTGTCCCAGTGTGTAAGGAGACTCACAAAGTTTCAGAAAATACAACCCTCTCTCTTTTCCTCCTTAACAACATCTCTAAAAACGGGGACACAACTGAGCTGATCCAGATTTGCTGCAGTCATGACGACATTACTAAAAATGTGGGCTGGCTCTACATTGAACTTCTGGCTACGTCCCAACCTATAGTCCCCATGTACAGTTGCTATCTGAACCCTCACCCTCAGCTGTGTTTCTGTGTATTCAGCAGGATGTCTAAGGGAGGGACTTAGAGTAAAGTTGTTATATAAATAATACATATAATGAAACTGTTCTCGTGATAAACACTGAATAAAGAACATGTCACACTATGTGCTGTATCAGAAACAATGCTCAACCTGTTTTGGAAATAATATGGTCTGTGTTTACATTAGCAAGCATCGCTAACACTCAGAGCTAACCTGTACTGGAGAGAGTATGTGTAAAGAATCTCGATATAAAAGGTACTGTCCTTGTGGTAAACCCATGAGAGAGAACGCATTCGAGCTCCAAACTAGTAATGGCAGTTTGACACTGAAGCTTCGAATGGAGCTTCAACCCTGGACTTCCTATTCTATAGAAGCAGTGCTTCGAAGCTTGCTTCAAATCACGTGACATATGACGTCCGAAGCAGCAACTGCTTCAAATCACGTGACATGTGACGTCCGAACCAGCAACTGCTTCATTTCCTGAATGAATCAACACACTGGTTCGCCGTCCAATCAGGTGATTCGATTCAATGCACTGCCTCGTCTCGATTCTGACAGGTGACAGGTTGAAACTATTTCAAATCTGAGCACTTCAACACTTTATAACCACTCTAAACAATGCGCAATGTGTATGGGATTAGTTTTGTATCATAAAGATAAAGCAACACTTTCTCATAATAAAGCAAAACTATGAGTTTAAAAGAAAAAAAAACTGAGTCAAGCAAAATAAATTAAATTTCAAAAATAAAACTATAAGTTGCAAACAAATCATGTAAACTATAAGTCTTTTTTCTTTGTTTGCAGTTCTTGTTTCTTCTTTCTCAATGATCAGACTTTTGCTCTCACTGCAGCTTTCTCTTTTGCGCTCCCTCATTTTTTGTTTGAGATTCTGACACAAACCTCCCAGGTGGGCGGGACTTTCAGGGGTGCGTCCCCATT
>NW_011339680.1:0-3324 GCF_000735185.1 Notothenia coriiceps | reverse complement strand
CACACCTCCGGCGGAGCTTTTTCGGGCATTCCTGTGGAGGTTGGGGACATTGAACCAGAGTGGTCGGTGTTCAAAGCCTCTATTGCCGAAGCCGCGGCGGGGAGCTGTGGTCTCAAGGTCCTAGGTGCCTCAAGGGGCGGTAACCCTTGAACCTCCTGGTGGACACCGGTGGTCAGGGAAGCCGTCCGACTGAAGAAGTAGGCCTTCAGGGATTTGTTATCCCGGGGGACTCCCGAGGCAGTTGCAAGGTACCGACAGGCCCGAAGGGCAGCAGCCTCAGCCGTGGCCGAGGCAAAGCAGCGGGTGTGGTAGATGTTCGGCTATGCCATGGAAAAGGCCTTCGGGCGGCCCCAAAGTTGTTCTGGAAAACTGTCCGACACCTCAGGAGGGGGAAGCAGGGAACCATCCAAGCTGTGTACAGTAAGGATGGGACGTTGTTGACCTCAACTGATGGAGTGTTAGGGCGTTGGAAGGAACACTTTGAGGAACTCCTGAACCCGACAACTCCGCCCTCTATGTTAGAGGCAGAGCTGGAGTATGACGGGGGATCAACACCAATCTCCCGAGGGGAGGTCACTGAGGTCGTCAAACAACTCCACAGTGGCAAAGCCCCGGGGGTGGATGAGATCCGCCCAGAAATGCTGAAGGCTCTGGGTGTTGAGGGACTGTCATGGTTGACACGTCTCATCAACGTTGCGTGGAAGTTGGAAACAGTACCGAAGGAGTGGCGGACCGGGGTGGTGGTTCCCCTTTTTAAAAAGAGGGATCAGAGGGTGTGTGCCAATTACAGAGGCATCACACTACTCAGCCTCCCCGGGAAAGTTTACTCTAAGGTACTCGAAAGGAGGGTCAGGCCGATTGTCGAACCTCAGATTGAGGAGGAACAATGCGGATTCCGTCCTGGTCGTGGAACGACGGATCAGCTTTTTACTCTTGCAAGGATCCTGGAAGGGGCCTGGGAGTATGCTTATCCGGTCTACATGTGTTTTGTAGACTTGGAGAAGGCGTATGATTGAGTTCCCAGGGAGTTACTGTGGGAGGTGCTGCAGGAGTATGGGGTGAGGGGGTCTCTACTCCAATCTCTGTACTCCCAAAGCGAGAGCTGTTTCCGGGTCCTCGGCAGTAAGTCGGACCCATTTCCGGTGAGGGTTGGCCTCCGCCAGGGCTGCGCTTTGTCACCAATCCTGTTTGTAATATACATGGATCCGATTTCGAGGCGTAGTCGTGGGGGAGGGGGTTTGCAGTTCGGTGGGCTAAGGATTGCACCACTGCTTTTTACAGATGATGTGGTTCTAATGGCTTCATCGGTCTGCGACCTTCAGCAATTACTGGATTGGTTCGCAACCGAGTGTGAAGCGGCCGGGATGAGGATCAGCACCTCCAAATCTGAGGCCATGGTTCTCAGCAGGAAACCGATGGACTGTCCACTCCAAGTAGGGAATGAGTCCTTACCCCAAGTGAAGGAGTTTAAGTATCTCGGGGTCTTGTTCTCGAGTGAGGGAACAATGGAGCGTGAGATGGGCCGGAGAATCGGAGCAGCGGGAGCGGCACTGCAGTCGCTTTACCGCACCGTTGTGACGAAAAGAGAGCTGAGCCAGAAGGCAAAGCTCTCTGTCTACCGGGCCATTTTCGGACAGAGTGGAACCACTCCTCCTTCGCGTCAAAAGGAACCAGTTGAGGTGGTTCGGGCACCTAGTAAGGATGTCACTAGTGTTCTAGGCACGTCCAGCTGGGAAGAGACCAAGGGGTAGACCTAGGACCAGGTGGAGGGATTATATCTCTTCGCTGGCCTGGGAGCGCCTTGGGATCCCCCAGTCAGAGCTGGTTGATGTGGCCAGGGAAAAGAAAGTTTGGGGCTCTCTGCTGGAACTGCTACCCCCGCGACCCGACCACGGATAAGCGGGAGAAGATGGATGGATGGATGGATGGCTTATTCATGGTACACTGACTCGTGACAACTTTTCCAACCAAAGGACCTGGCACACATAAATGTTTTGTAGTGTCAGTGCTCCAAACTATTTACTTCCACCAGGACATGTTTATAGCCTGCTGTTACTGAGTTCACAGCTTTTAAAAGAAACCAAAGGAGGTTATTTTGTGTTAAATTATTGAAGAACATGCTGGTATATTTTGCCTCTGCTTCTTGATCCTCTCCTCTGATATGACCAACATATCCATGTTTGACAGTACTTAGTATTCCAACATTGATAGTTGTTACTGCAGAATTAAACTTTATGGATAAACTACATAATGCATAACACTGATGTGCGGGGAATGTTGTAACTAGGTATTTTCTACGAAGATTAGTGCTCGAGAAACATATATGGCTGTGATTTTAACAGTGCCAATAAAGCACACAACAAGGACAGATTATGTTTTTATTTACAATATTACTCTGCATCATTACTTGGAATATGAATATAATCCATTTTCATTTATGACATTTATTATTATCTTAATTTAAATTTAAGAAAAACTTATTTGTTGACTCTTTAGTTAATTTAATTGCTTTACAATTATGAAAAATGTTGATGACCTGTTTTCGAAATGTAATTGAGAATGTAACCTCTCCTACCTAATATCCTACAAGAGATCATTAGGCAAGAAATTCCAATAATTCAAGTAGAAGTCCCCCATTAAGTACAGATTCATAGAGGAATGCCAGTCAATAGCAAATAAATAATGCAGTTAAATTTAGTAAATGCGAGTCTAATAATAAGGTACACTTTGGTGAGATTTATTGTATTTATTGTACCACACAAATCCCATTCTATGGTCAAATGTTCCAATTACAGAGTTATGACATTTCTGCTGAATTGTTCACTTTACAGCAGGGGTCACCAAACTTTTTTCTCTGGGGGCCACATTATTGTTCCTGACTGTGATGGGGGGCCGGGGCCGAGTCAGCTCATTGTGTAGAAGAGATTACTAGCCCGGCACAGCCATCCCCACTACTACTTCCACACTACTATATCAACACTTGATTCCTGTCACATATTTGTTTACCATCTTTACTAGTGGTTTACAAAAGTAGCAATTGAGTCTTCACACTTTGCTTTAATTTGAAATACCACAGATATTCCATTTATTTGTTTTCTAATAAAAATAACATCAAAGCTGTCAAGGTAAGAAACATCTGCCTAGTTGAGGTGATTGACACTGGCAAAGGTGAGTTCAAAATTATAAATTATAGGTAGGCCTGATGATGATGATAATAATAATAATAATAATTGTGTGCAGCACTTAATAAAGGTCAAATAAATAGGCCTATAAAATAAATAAATAAATAAAAAACATCAAAATTATAATAACATGAGTAGGCTA
>NW_011339679.1:0-2558 GCF_000735185.1 Notothenia coriiceps | reverse complement strand
CACACACACACACACACACACACACACACACACACACACACACACACACACACACACACACACACACACACACAAATAGAGACACAGAGAAGATCATGTGTGTAAATATACAGAGATGTTAAATGTATTTAGACAGAAATACAAAATGTGTGTGTGTGTGTGTGTGTGTGTGTGTGTGTGTGTGTGTGTGTGTGTGTGTGTGTGTGTCTGAGTGAGTCAGGGTCAGGATCAGTGGTGTGTGTCAGAGTGTGTTTTAATTTTGCTGACACGTGGCGCCGAGGCAACATGAGACAAACCGTTTCCATGGCGAGGGCCAACTGAAAGAAGAAAGTGAGGCGGGAAGAGTGTGTGTGTGTGTGTGTGTGTGTGTGTGTGTGTGTGTGTGTGTGTGTGTGTGTGTGTGTGTGTGTGTGTGTGTGTGTGTGTGTGTGTGTGTGTGTGTGTGTGTGTGTGTGTGTGTGTGTGTGTGTGCACATGTAATTCAATCAGGGAACAATCTCAAACAAATCACAGAGACTCGGTGTTCCTGTTTAAGTTCATCCAAAGTTTGGAGGTCGTCTCTTTTTGCACCTGCAGAATAGGAGAACATGCATGATGCTGGAAGAAGTACTCTGATGCTCTACTGAGATATAGTGATAAAACAAGTGTGTAAAGAAAAAGTTACAAGTAAAAGTTCTACACTCCAATTATAAGTATTTGCATCAATTTACTTACTTGAAGTGCCTTTCTGCCCTTGCTGTTAATCTTGTTATATGATTATATATCACACTATTAACATTGTATTTCCTTTTTTTTTTTTAAATAGAGCAACCGATATGAAAAGTACTTTCCCAGGGAATAAATACAGTTTTCAGTATCTGATAATAATCTGGTGATAAATTATAACACATAAGAAAGTTTAGGAAACGGGTTTAATCACAAAAAATGTGCTGGATGTTATCACCTTAATAATATGTTTTAATATTTTGAATGCCTATAGTATTATTATTATTATTATTATGTGTATCAGTTTATTTTATTTGTATTTATTCTTAATTATGTGTATTCATTTTTATTCATTTTTATGTTATGTTTAAATGGACCGACTGTTACAAAATATAATATTATCCCAGGGATAATAACTAGCATATTATGCTGTTAAAAAGCAATTTTTTCAAAAACCTGGCTTGACCTTTAATGGATGTTTTAAAATTACTAATATATTTTTTTAAACTTAAGAAAAAGACTGAACTTATATTTTATGTAGTTTAAAGTAGCAACAGACGCTGTGTCCCCACCACCATTCCTCTCTTATCTCGTGGCTGTTTGTGTTCAGACACGAGCGCTGAGCACACAGCGTTTGATCTTCTTATTATCAGTTCACCTCTCAGGTCAGCAGGCTCTCAGCCTCACTGTTGGCTTATCTCAAGTGTTTTATAGACAAACGCAAATGTCTTTATGCAGCTGTGTACAAAGTGTTAAATGTTACACTCCAGCACTGCTAAAGGAAATATATATCAGGAAGCCTCTGGAGACGGTGTTGCTTTATTACTTTATGACTGCATGCATGAATTATGAAATAATGCAAAACACAGAAATAAACCTTTCGGTAGTCTGGAAAGTCATTATTCTGTTCAAGGGGCCAGCTTTCGGCGACACCACTAGTCTAAGTATAGAAGTCTATGAGAAAGTGATTGCCTCTCACCTGATTTATGACCCAAAAAGACGTAGAAGGTGACGGCCAAAACTCAGAACTTCTCCAAAGTAGTTTTTTCTCCTCCTCTCTAAACAGAAATCTCTTACACATACCAAACTGTCCACTCTCGTTCCTCTCTATGTTGTGAAGCTTTTTTACAGAGAGCTTTGTTCTTATATATAATTCACAGCCGGATGTATTTAACATTTTATTTCTAATATCATAGAGAAAATGTCGTCCCATGCTCTGTTTCAGAACGCGAGTCACAACTCCAAATCAAGTCTGAAATCAAGTCTGTACTGAATCATTACAAACTGCTGCTGATGTCCTGCGTACTGTCTGAGGGACAGATCAGTGTGTGTGTGTGTGTGTGTGTGTGTGTGTGTGTGTGTGTGTGTGTGTGTGTGTGTGTGCTCCTATAAAACCACTCAGCTGTGTGGCGACCAATCATATCTAATAAACCTCCTGCCGAGGGTAAAACACAACATGATGACGTACACTACACACACACACACACACACACACACGTACACACACAAACCCACAATTTAAAAAAAGTGCTCGTATATATTCAAACAAAACAAGTTTTCCATAAACTGACCAACACATATTTAAAATAAGTCTAAACAAAGGCGCTGTTTAGTACAACTTAAAACATATTTTATTGAACAACAAACCAAGGTTGGCTCCTTCAGTTATTAGGATTGTTGGTCTTAATTAAACAAGGAGCATTAATCAAATCAAATAATCATTTTTTTAAAGAGCAGAGAAGATTTATCACAGATTATTTTATGTTTGCAGGTACACACATAATAATCAAGACACGCTACAAACAGTAAATAGTCTTCATGACATTAAGAATTATACGGACTGATGAAAGCCA
>NW_011339678.1:4894-7250 GCF_000735185.1 Notothenia coriiceps | reverse complement strand
TGGAACAAGAAAGCAGCGGAGAAGTAACGGGGCAGAAGCCCTCCTTTTTACGCAGCGGTCCAGACATAGACATCAAACGGCAAAACATATTCAGTGTGCAGTTCCTTTGGCATTAGGGCAGGGATATCTAGATACTTTCCAAGGTTTGACATAATGAATTGTGCTACTTTTAAAGCAAGCAACGATGTTTTCAAATCTGTAATCAAAGAGGTCCGCAAAAACAAATTAGTTTCAAGAGCAATGGGACGTTGTTTCCTCCGCAGCGTCACGTGAAGCGACGTCCGTTTGTGATGACGCCGCACAGCTGATCGTCTGACAGCAGCCAGATCAGTGCATGCGCTGCATCGTCCAATCAGTGAGCGATACACAGTAAGGGGGCGGGGCGAGTGTCTGAGGATTTCACCGGAGGATGGTCTCCTGGTTCCTCGATCCTCCGAAGACCACTGGGACGGAACTGAAGATGCTCAAAAGTAGGCAAGTTAATAAACAAGAGAGGCGATGTTACGATACCAATTTTAAGATAATGGTGATCAACGAAGCAGAGTCGTCGAGCAGCAAAGAAATATGGAGTTACTGAGAGTAACGTTAGAAGATGGAGAGCCCGAAAAGACCATCTTAAAAATGTAAACAGTCAGAGAAAAGCACTCAGCGGTCTGCAACATTTGAACACTGTGTGATGTGTGTTATCATTATTTTCAAATACATTTATTTTCTTTATAAAAACAAAAAGGTATTTTTCATTTTTCAAAAAATGAAAACTCTTGAAAAAGAGTGGGTCGTCTCACGATCAGGTGAATACGGTCGTGTATCTTTAATAATTGAGATTTAAACATGTTGATTTGAAAAGTGTTTCCTGGTCGTTGCAGCCCAAACTCAGCATGGCTAAGTGTCGGAGAAATGTGGAGAACTTTCTGGACGCTTGCAGGAAAATCGGGGTCCCACAGGTAAGAAATCTCTCGAATAACCCCCTCCCTCACTTATATATATAATAACCCCCTCCCCTCCCTACTCTCTGAACTGGGGGGCGTCTTCAAGTCGACACAGATGCCGGCTGGTGCTACAGTTGTAAATATCAGTGTTAGGATTCATCCAGATAGGAAACACATTTAGTTCCACTTTCTGAGGAGATCACTATTTCTGACGTAGAAATAGATCGTGCAGAAGCTGCTCGAGATTCATCACATTTGCCAAGATTACTTTTGAGCTTGTTTTAATGTTGTAAATTGAAACCAAACACATTTTAAAGAACCTGATAGGGTTTAGAAAAAGCATGCGACTTTGGTTTTAAATAGATTTGTTTGTTATGTTATGGATTTAATTAAATTGAGTCAACGTCGACTTTTGTCCGACCTCCACCTTTTCCTTACGCAATAAATGTGTGAGACGTGAAAAACAAACGTTAATCGACAATGACATTTTACTTGTATGGGAACGTAATTATTAAACGAAAATAGGTGCAGTATAACTCACTGAATCCATAGCAACACTTCCCAAAGCATCATGGGAAATGTAGTCCTTATTGTCTTAATTTGGTCTAAGGAACACAGAAAAGATACCCTGAATGCTGCAGAGATTTTAATAAAAAACTCAAAGCAACTAAACCCAATGAGTTGCTAATTGTCCAGTTTTGAAAGTTCTCCTGCTGAACCACCAGGTTATAAACTACATGCAGGGATTTGAACCAGCAACCTCTGACCTAAGAAACCCCCCAGTTCATGAGAGGAACTTCCCCCATAACTTCATCATCATGTGTGGCTTCAGTTGGCTGATTGTTGAATAAGATTTAGAAGAAGTGTCCTGCAAAAACCAGACTCTTCAGGGACAGGAAGTGGAGAGTTCATGTTCTGATCTCTGACGGTAAGTGAGGAGAAAGTATTTGCAGGACGCTGACGACGACAATACAATCTGAACCAGGTCTGGGAGGAGGCTGAAGATTTAAGGATTTTAACTGCACGTGTTTCAACCTTTACGTCATTTCATCTGCAGGCAGTTAGCAGGAAGAGAAAAATATGTTAAATATTAGATTTTTTTTTTTTAAAATTCAGAATCTAAAGAAAAATCGGAAATCTTAAAAAAAAGTAAATTTGAATTGGTTTTAAAAATTAGATTGTTTGAGACAAAATTCAGAATCTAAAGAAAAATCGGAAATCTAAAGAAAGAATCAATTTGAAGAAAAACATATATTCTTTTTTAAGAAAAAAATCTGAATCTAAATAAAAAATCTTACTTTTTTTTAAGATTTCAGATTTTTCTTTAAATTCAGATTTTTAAATGTTTTTTTCAAATTCAGTTTTTTTCAGATTTATTTTCTATTTTGAGAAAACATTTTGAACCTAAAGGAAAATCAGAAATCTTT
>NW_011339678.1:0-4875 GCF_000735185.1 Notothenia coriiceps | reverse complement strand
AAAGTACATTTTAAGAAAAATGAAAAAAATGTGATCTTTCGAGAAAAAATTCAGAACGTAAAGAGTAATCTTAAAAAAAGTAATATTTGCAGGACACTGCATATTGGAGACTAGCATTGAGGTGTTATCAAAAATGTTGACTAAAACAGTTTAATAATCTTCTCCTACTTCCAAAATTGTGTTTATTTATTTAAATATAAACTAGTGAAGCCCTCAGCGTCTCCCAGCTCTGGTTTGTTGTTACTCCTTTTTTTTGTTCATGTCGCTTTAAACGGGTTTTTAACGCTGAGTCATCTTCATCATCTTCATCATCGCTGCCTGTGGCTTCGCTTCCTCCATCATGACAGCAGGCAGGAGAATGAAGCAGAGTGTGTGTGTGTATAAACGTGTCAGTGTGTGTATAAACATGTGTGTGTACTTGTGTGTGTGTGTGCGTACAAACGTGTGTGTGTGTGTGTATTGCTTATCTGGAACCAGCTGAATATTTGGTGCATGTAAACACAATATATACTTTTCGCATAATCTGGACCAAAAACGGATACAAAAAAAAGACAAATCGATGTTTTTACAGAGAGTTATGGGCTTGACTATTTCTAGATTAAAGAACAGGCAACAGAAGAAGAAATAACCTGGTACATTTCCCAACATTAAACATTGATCTGTCGCATTCACACTGTTTTAGTACGGCTTACATTGGTGCCTTTTAAGGGGATTCTCATACTCTAGCACAGGCTGCGTTAAACACAAAGTTTATGGCTTCATATTTACTTTACAGACGTTTACAATATCAACTTTAGGCATGAGGAGTCAATAGAGAAAAAACATAATTTTTCACCCACAAATGAAACGAAGGAAAAGTAAAAAGGGAAGTCTGACACCACCTCATTTCAAATATCATCAGTCAGGATCATTTGGTACTTTTAAATGTGATAGTTGTAATATATTTGTTTGTATTTTTGTGTTTCAACGCCGTGTTTTTTGTCTTGAGATCGAACAAAACAAAGTTTCCTCTTGGTCTTCTCTTTGAGATTACACAACATTTGTATACGTGTATTTATCCCGCTGTGAGCCGTTGACCTCGTGTATTTATTCATACATCTTGCTGCTGCTTGCTGACCTCTGTGTGGATGCTTTGCTTGCGAGCTAACGTGCTAACAGCTTCTCCGCGGCTAACGTGCTAATGATTAGCTTCTGTGCTAACGTGCTGGCTCTCCATCACCCCGGTGTGTTTACTGAGAGAGAGAGATGTGATTTATCTTCCTCCTCTCAGTAATCATCCTCCTCTTCCTCACTTCCTCCTCTGTGACCTTTGACCTCTGTTTTCGTTGGTTAACCTCCAACCTTTTCTTTCTTTCTCCTGCTGGATCGTTCTCCTCTATGTCGATGGCACGTCTTTGTTTTTCACTTTTTATATTTCTGTTTTTTATTCTCTCTCTTCTCTGTTGTTTCCTTTTTCCTTCATCTCTAATCTCCTTAATCCTCGTCTTCCTCTTTTATAACCTGCTTGTTACCTCCATCTTCATCTTGTAAAACTCCTAACCCTTCAACGTTCCTCCATCTTCTCACCTCTTCCTTTTCTTCCACATACTATTCATCAATCTTTTTTCATCTTCCTCTCTCTTGCTTCTCTCCTCGTCTCAAATTCATTTGATTTTAATTTCCCATTTTTTCGTATTCCCTTTCTTCCTCCCCTCCCTTGTACTCCCTTGTATCCTTCCCTCGTCATCTTATTCAATTTTTCTTAACTCTTCCTCGTTCCCTTTCCTAA
This sequence comes from Notothenia coriiceps, assembly GCF_000735185.1. Taxonomy (NCBI): domain Eukaryota; kingdom Metazoa; phylum Chordata; class Actinopteri; order Perciformes; family Nototheniidae; genus Notothenia; species Notothenia coriiceps. The sequence goes on along the minus strand of NW_011339678.1, from coordinate 3,107 downwards.
TCATTTCCTCTTCTTCTCCCTTGTATCTTTTCCTCATCTCTTTATCCCCCATGTTCCCCCTCTTCCTCAATCCTTTTGCTCCTCCTTTGTTTCCTTCCCTCATCTACTTGTTCCCTTTTCTTCCCTCTTTCTCATTCCTTTTCCTCCTCCTTGTTTCCTCTCATCTTTGTTCTATCTATCATTTCCTATTTTTTCTTCCTTCCCTCACATACTTGGCATCCCTCATTCCCTTTCCTCTTCCTCCTTATCCCTTGTTTCCTCCTCCCTTGTTTCCTCTCCTTCACATATTGTTTTCGGGGGTGCCAGTCCTCCCTCTGCTCGCCCTATGACATCATCCAGAGTCGCCTGCAGCCTCTCAGCCTCACGGTGCAGGCGCTGGTTTCCTTTGATACTTCCTCTCCAGACAGGAAACAGGAAGTGGCGGTCTCATCTAAGAGCCCCGCCCCCTCCTCTCCCTCATTGGTGTCCGTCACCACTCAGACCCCGCCCCCTTCCTGGCAGATCTGGGACCTGATTGGCTCCAGTCTTCTTCACGTGCTCTGCCTCGTTCTGCTGTTCCTCGCCTACAGCTGGAGCGAGCTCACGTAACCGTGGAAACAGACACTTCCTGTCAGCCCTGCCAACTTCCTGTCAGTCATCTGAAAGTCCCGCCCACTTCTCGTCAGTCATCTAAAAGTCCCGCCCACTAACTGTCAGTCATCTGAAAGTCCCACCCACTTACTGTTAATCATCTGAAAGTCCCGCCCACTTCTCGTCAGTCTTCTGAAAGTCCCGCCCACTTCTCGTCAGTCAACTGAAAGTCCCGCCCACTTACTGTCAGTCATCTGAAAGTCCTGCCCTCAGTCATGTTAAAGTCCCGCCCACTTCTCGTCAGTCTTCTGAAAGTCCCGCCCACTTACTGACAGTCACCGAATAGCCGCACCCACTTACTTGTCAGACATCAAGTAGACTCCACCCACTTACTGTCAGTCATCTAAAAGTCCTGCCCACTTCCTGTCAGTCAACTGAAAGTCCCGCCCACTTACAGTCAGTCATCTAAAAGTCCCGCCCACTTCCTGTCAATCATCTGAACGTCCCGCCCTCTTCTGTCAGTCATCTGAAAGTCCCGCCTCTAATTCCAGCCCACTTACTGTCAGTCATCTGAAAGTCCCGCCCACTTACTGTCGATCATCTGAAAGTCCCGCCCACTTACTGTCGGTCATCTGTAAGTCCCGCCCACTTACTGTCAGTCAACTGAAAGTCCCGCCCACTCCCTGTCAGTCATCTAAAAGACCCGCCCACTTACTGTCTGTCATCTCAAAGTCCCGCCCACTTCTTATCAGTCATCTGAGAGTATTTTTTCACGTTTTTATGCCGCTTTGTAATGACACCATCTTGTATCTTCTTCTTCTGCTCTGCTGCAGAATTAGCATTTTGATTTTACTGCTTATCTCCTAAAAAAACACACAGCGGAAGGCAACACGTTTTCTTGAATTGTGTTAAATATTTGCAACTCATTTTGATGGAAACCAATAGCTACTGTCCCATGAATCAGTATTACAAATAACACATTTCTGCAAAGATGATACAGAACAAAGAAAAACAATCAGAAGTGGCGCAGACGTCCAAAATGGCCGCCTAATATCTCCTGCATCTTTGTGATTATTGGTTAATATTTTCCTTATTGTCCCCGTATTTCAGAGTAACTGGACTTTATAAAACTCGGTGCACAAAGCATGTTTTCTATTGTGTGATAAAGACAGAACGAGCACCTGGAAGCCATATAGATTATTATAATGGGGTTTAATTTCAACATGAATTGTTATTTTTAGACGTTTTCCCTGTGATGTTTTGAAACTTAGAAAATATAGGAAATGTATTTTTTATTTTGTTATGTATTTATTTATATATGTATTTTCTTGTTAAATTATATTTTGTATTTATTAATTTAGTTATTTGTTTATTAATTAATTAATTAACTTATTTATTCGTTTATTTACTTATTTGTTTACTTATTAATAAAATTAAAATAAATGTATTTGTTAATTTATTAATTCTAATCTTAGTTATTTATCTATTAATGCATGTATTTATTAGTGTTTTTTTTTATTAATGTATTCATTTCATCCTGAATTTCTTATTTTCTATCTCCTGATATGCAATGTGAAAGAGTTAGACATTTGAAGGGCTATAGACTCTAGATTTATGAAGTTATATATATATATATTATCTGTTTATCTTAGCGCTCTGTTTGTGATATTGAGAGGGATGTAAACATTCACAGAAACTGAACACAGACACAAACAGTGCAAGATAAAAACAAAATGCACTTAAAATGTTAAATTCTGTTCATTATAGACGTGGTTATTTAGGTTTCTGTGAATTACTTCTGGCAGAACATTTACATGACTGTTTCTGTGATGATGTGAATGGATTTAAAGAGGATTATTTCTAAGACTTGTGTGACCGTTAAAGACCGAGGAAATAAATGCAGTTTAGGGATAACGTCTGTTTTTAAAGAGTCGTTGTTTACCTTTAATTTGCATGAGTTTACTTGTGTTCCTCTGACGCTTTATGTACCTGCCAACAGCTGTTATTCTTCATTTAAATCATGTTACGTTCCCTTATTGTCTTCAGGGGGAAAGGGAAGTAACAACAGGTACAAAAAAGAAAGAGGAAGCTGATTGGCCAAAAATTAAAATATATTATTATTATGAAGCGCTTTGAGCACCAGGAAAGCGCTTCATAAATGTAATGCATTATTATTATTATTATTATTATTATTATTTAATGAATAGAAAATAAAGAGGGCTCACTTGTTACAAAACAAACTAAGGTCAACTTCTTTTAGCTGTGTTTTAGAGTTTCATATTCAGCAAGAGGAGGACATTTAACACAACACCTCCAAATATGAGTCTAAAATAACCAGTGAAGAAATATAAAGTGTTTGAATCCTGTTGCTAGGCAGATCATGTTCTACTACAGCATTTTATTTAACCAGTGAAGCCCCAAATGCCCCAAGGGTAATACAAAGCTTCTGAATTAGCCCTGAGCGAAAAGATGCTAACGCACTTAGCACAGAACTCACGGTTAAATATCCTTATTACTTATCGGATCTGCACAAACAA
>NW_011339677.1:0-3594 GCF_000735185.1 Notothenia coriiceps | reverse complement strand
AAATGTTTTCGCGGCGCACATTCAATCATAAACAATACGGAGGCTAAATAAAGTTCTGATTGTTCGATTCAGAACATGTGACACGTTGTTAATCCAGTAGAACAGACCGCTGTCAAGGACTGTAATGACCGTTGCTAAGGACTGTAATGACCGTTGCTAAGGAGGATCGAAAAAGAGAAAGGAAAACAGGTTAAAAGAAAAAAAAGAAAATCTTAATGAAAATGTTTCCACACAAATTATAATGTTTTGCAAATTATTTTGGCGGCTAATATTGAATTTACATTTACACCCTTTAATATTTAACACAGTTAATAAATACAACTATTCTTCTGGCTAAAATACATATTTTGAAAAGTCCATCGAGGAGTAATCTTAATTGAAGGTGTTTGAAGAGTACATTAGTAGTGGCTCAACACTCCATGAAATGGGAAATAATTAGCTCTAACGAAGAGTGGGATTAAAGGGACATTAAATATGCCATGTTGTGTTTTTGGTGGTTTTTGGTTGTCAACCTATTTTTGTTTGAAATTGTTACGTGCCGTGGTGTGTTAGTGTGTCTCTCCCCCTGATCGTCTCCCTCCAGGTTGTGTTGTTGTCTGAGATGGGAATGTCATCTCCTATGTTATTATTATGTCCATGTTTGTGTCTTTAGCCTGTTTTTATTTTTTATTTGGCAGCCCACTTGCATGCCTTCGCGGACCACTAGGGGGCCGCGGCCCACAGGTTGGGAACCGCTGCCCTAGACGTAACAATGTCTTTAGATATAAAACACTAGCAGACTTAGTGACAGATTGTATTCTGAATAACAGGATTTATGAAAGCTCTCATTGATGCCACAGCTTCTATTTTTAACTCTGCTCTAATTCCCACAGCATTTAGTCATGAGTTTATATTCTATTAAGAGTCAGAGGAATGAGATCACGCTGCCAGAGACACACGACCCTCAGAGCAAACATCTGAGTTGCTTTTAAATTGAATCAACATGCTTTGATCTTAAAGTCCTCACTGTGGTTAGAGACACACAGGATGGACTTTAGAGAGTGTCTGTGCAGGAAAACAAGCTTCCAGCGAGTGAGTTATTGGATCTGAATGTTCCATCTTTAATAAAAGCAAAAGAAATGTTTAAACTAGTCTGCATTTATTTATTGTTTTAATTAATATTTTAGTGAGTATTCGGTGCTTTTCTGCAGCAAAACAAGCTGTAAGATTGTTTATGTTGAATAAATATCTTCTTCCAACTTATTTTAAAATAAAACAACCGTCTGATTTTGAATAATAATGTCAGGGTGGTGTGTAGACTTTACAGAAAAGGTAGAGTTAAGTCGTAGTAAATGTGTTTTGTTGTTCTTTATTCATCTGTTCTGGATCTCAATTGGCTCCAGAAGATCTGATAGAAACGTTTTTTTGATCGATTAAAGCAGATATATATTTAGTGCAGAAACCTCAGAGAAAGCTGTTTTCAAACAATCTGTAGATTTATTGCTTTTATATTAAAGTTATATAACAAACTTGGACTCTGAGACACTGGGATTGTGCAAAACAAGACATTTGAAAACTATTGACTTTAATAAATTGACGTTTCTTGACATTCTCTTGCACTGTTTGATCTGTTCTGTGTCCTATAGATATTCACGCTGCTCTGTTGGAGGAGCCTTAAGTTTTTCATTGACGTATCGACACTGAAGCTGCTGTGACAATAAAGCCTTGATATCTTGTATCTTACTTATTTCTTGGCGTTTTAAAAACCCAAATATAAGCAATAAGCAGCTGAACCCATGCTGAGAGTAGGCGTCACGGCACCCCGTGCTCCTCTGGGTCGCTGCCACAGTTTTTCGTACGTGTGAAAATCCCAAAGTGGAATTTCAGCGTCAGCCCGACGGGCAGCGATTCAATAAACAACATTCCCCCCCCCCCTCTTTATCCGGCCACATGTGTCCGAGGGTCAGGTGACCTCGCCACTCGAGGTCAAACATCTCTGGAATGCCAGGAATGCAGCACGGATAAGAGCGAAGGGATCAGACGGACAATCGAAGCGCGACGCCGTGGAATTTAAAAAGGTGATTCAATCAATTGTTCATTCTGCAAAACAACATCCAGCTGCAGAGGCATGCCGAACCAACAGCTCGGACACAAAGGAGGGTCACGTGACGCGGGGGGGGGGGATGCGTGCACCTGGAGCTATTTCTGGAGAAAGTCCACTTTCACACGGTAGCCTCGCGGTTTATTTCCATAGCACCAGAATATGTTATTGGTGCAAAACAAGCCTCAGATCTCATGAGCTGGGAGTTTCCACTGGACGCTGCAAACTAACCGGCTGCCTTTCAAGACATATTTTAGACTTTATTTGAAGTATTACCTGCATTACCTCGTGCATCTCAACTTCTCTGCCCAAATATTCCTCAAACTGGATTTAAACTCATGAAAGAAAAGTCTTGGATATGCATAAGTAACGTTTAAAGTGAATACCTCTTAAAACTATCATCTTTAGATCCGTTTTATGAGCTTTGAAGACTCGTTTAGGAGCGGGTTGCTTATGAACAGCAGAAGCAACCCGCTCGTGGTTTAGTTCCATAACACCGGGAGATGTTATCGATGCAAAACGAGCTTCCGTCAGATCTCAGGCTGCACATTAATCGGCTGCGATGCCACTTTAGAAACAGCTTCTTCAAAATGTTTATTAACTTTTAGTAAATCAGTAAAAACCTATCCATGCGTGATGCATTCGTGGCCAAAATATCGCACAAATATTCCTCAAACTGGATTCAAACTCATGACAAACCCTCCCCCTATCGACCTTGATCTGCATTTAAAAGTTGATAAGTAACGTTTAAAGTTAATGCCTCCTAAAACATCCAGCTTCATTACATTGGAGTCTTTTAATACTCATTTAGGAGCCGATTGCTTTTGAACAGCAGGGCTTCATTGATTTCATTTGTTGCCAACAGTTTTGGTATTTTGTGAAAACGTATAAGAAAATACATTTGTTTAAATGTGCACAATGTCCTACGATCAATAACATGTGTTATAGATTCCATTATTACCATCATGGAATCAATCAGTGCTAAACTGCACAGTTTAAAGGGTCTGGCTGCTCATGGTGTCATATTCTGTCATTTAACTGGATGTTCACTTTTAGGAGAGAACATTTTGAATAAGCTTTTTTCCTTCCCTTTTCCTTCCCTGTTTCCTCCCCTTTTCCTTCCCTGTTTCCTCCCCTTTTCCTTCCCCGTTTCCTGCCCTTTTCCTTCCCTGTTTCCTGCCCTTTTCCTTCCCTGTTTCCTCGCCTTTTCCTTCCCCGTTTCCTTCCCCGTTTCCTCCCCTGTTTCCTCGCCTTTTCCTTCCCTGTTTCCTCGCCTTCTCCTTCCCTGTTTCCTCCCCTTTTCCTTCCCCGTTTCCTCCCCTTTTCCTGCCCTTTTCCTTCCCCGTTTCCTCCCCTTTTCCTTCCCTGTTTCCTGCCCTTTTCCTTCCCTGTTTCCTCGCCTTTTCCTTCCCCGTTTCCTTCCCCTTTTCCTTCCCCGTTTCCTCGCCTTTTCCTTCCCTGTTTCCTCGCCTTCTCCTTCCCTGTTTCCTCCCTGTTTCCTCCCCTTCTCCTTC
>NW_011339676.1:0-10311 GCF_000735185.1 Notothenia coriiceps | reverse complement strand
TGTGAATTTTATTCCAGGAGTAACTATAAAGTCTGATTTAAGACTTGATTATATGTATGATCATTAATCAGAATCTGTAGTAAGTAACTAAAGGTAGCGTATTAAATAAATGTAGGGGAGTAGGCTACAATTACACAAGGTCCGAAAACCCTAGGGTTAAACCCTAACCCTATCCCTAACATGTCACCCATTGAGCATATTTGGGATGCTCTGGATCGGCGTATACGACAGCGTGTTCCAGTTCCTGCCAATATACAGCAACTTCGCACAGCCATTGAAGAGGAGTGGACCAACATTCCACAGGCCACAATCAACAACCTGATCAACTCTATGCGAAGGAGATGGGTGACATGTTAGGGTTAGGGTAATGTTGTGAATCGAGTGGCCTGTGTTCATCGTCTATAACATACGCCTGCCCATACCATAACCCCACCACCACCATGGGCCGCTCGATTCACAACATTACCCTAACCCTAATCCTAACCCTCACACCACATACTGACTGGTTTTCGGACCCCCCGAGACCCCCCCAATAAAGCAAAAATGCACGTTTCAGAGTGGCCTTTTATTGTGGCCAGCCTAAGGCACACCTGTGCAATAATCATGCTGTCTAATCAGCATCTTGATATGCCACACCTGTGAGGTGGGATGGATTATCTCGGCAAAGGAGAAGTGCTCACTATCACAGATTTTTTCAGATTTGTGAACAATATTTGAGAGAAATGGTTATTTTGTGTTTGTAGAAAATGTTTTAGATCTTTGAGTTCATCTCATGAAAAATGGGAGCAAAAACAAAAGTGTTGCATTTATATTTTTGTTCAGTGTATGTCTCTGTAATGTCAAATTTGGTCAATGAAGCACTGAAGGCATCCACTAAAGGTGTAGCTTATTCCGTCTTTAACTAATGTATATATTGTGTGTGTGCCAGACTGGACTGATAGAAGGGGTGGGGGGGAGGTGAAGACGAAGGAGTGGACACTGAGGAACAGGGAGGTGGTGGAGGTGGAGGGACTCACCGCAGTGGGAAGGAGAGCTCCAGCTGCTCAATAATCTGGGGAGAAAAGGGGAGGGACCAGTTGACAGACAGGTGTGAGGGAGCCAGGAGAAGCAATACCAGTCAGTGAGCGTGGTGTGGGTTGAGAGGAGAAGTACTCAAATACAGAACTGAAGCGCTGTACACAAACTTTATATGTTTACACATTTCAGAGGGATAGGACTTCTATCTGATGGCTGATGTTACTGGCTGGCTGTAGCAGATTCAGAATGCATAATAAACATGAGATCAGATCAGAAAAATCTGCTTAATACCACGTAGGCATGCTAAAACCCTGCATCTCAAATTAAGGGGTTATATTTCATCAATATGTCAACATCAATTGTGTATGTATTTATATGAACAGGGTAAGTGTGTATAAATGTATATTTGGGAAATCATCCCTCCCTAAGAATTGTATGATTCATTACTTTGTAATCAGCTTTACTTTAGTCTTTTATTATTTTTCATCCATATTATAATTTTGTTTATGTTTCAGTTTTCTTTTTGTTTGTTTTTGTTACTTGGTTGTGATTTATGTACAAATGTGAGTTAATATTCTGAGCAAAGTGCATCTGTTCATGTAATAAGCCGGTAAAATAAGGTTTTGCATTTTTTACAATTGTTTTATTACAAATCACTTGTACTTCGAATGACAGCTACCTATTTTAAATATTGCTTGAGTTGCATAAATCAAGCAGTGAACATCATGTCTTCAGTTACACTGTTTCAGTTTGATAACGCAGCTTCTTTGCAGATTTCATTTCACTGTCCTTTCTTCTCTGTTTCACTCTCAAGCTTTTTTCTTGACTCCTCTATTTGTTTTGCATGCTGCACATGCCCTGCATTATGGAATATAAATTGCAAACATTGGGTGCCTGGAAAAGCACATAGAAAATGTATATATATATCAATGAAGCATTTGCTAATCTTTAGCACAAACGTAAGTGTGTACATGTTTATATCATTGCAATACTTGTATTTCAAGTAAAGGATGTAAGTACTTCTTCCACAACAGTGTAAGTGTGTATCTGTGCGAACTCAAAAGGGACACTCACGCTCTTCTGTGCGTCGAACATGAGCGTCCTGTAGAGCTGGGAGAAGTTAGGGTAGGACAAGTCGCTCCTGGCCTCCACTTCCTGCGGAAAGAGGGAGGACGAGAGTTTGTGTGCCATCTTATCATCTAGGAGAGGACATTCAAAGAGGCAGGGGGTCTGAAGCAGGTCTGACCTGCAGTTTGTCTTTGAGAAAGCGCGTGTTAGGGACTCTGTAGTTGATCTGAGGAAGCAGCGCTTTCACATCCTTCACTGTGATGCTGAAACACAAACAAGACAAGGAATACACATTATAAACATTAAAGAGATTCCAGGACTCTCTATCCAAACCAAAGACCAGATCATCCTAAAAACAAACTATACGGTCATTACACCTTTTGGAGAACCATTCATAAAACTCCCAGTGATGCTATATGTGTTGTCACCAGGAGGTGGCGCTGTATGGTTTGAAGAACTGCTGTCAATGTGAGGGGCAGGTTGCACAAAAAACAAATTCAATCTGATAAGGTTCCTTTGAAGTCAAATAAATCCAAAACACTATTAAGTCTTCTCCTTAAGGTTTCCTCAAACCCTTTACTTAAGGTGCTCTTCTTGTCTTGGTCTTACACTTAAGGTTAGTTCAACCATTGGAGAAAACACCTTAGGAAAACAACTTAAGGTATCTCTAACATTCCTGTAATTAGTGATTTCTTTTTCTAACAGAACAGACACATTTAAGTATCGTTTTGAGCCTCTTGGACAGACCTTTTCACAGACTTCTTGAATGAATAGACCTCCCAAATACGTTGTTTTCTGTTAGCTGTTGTTTCCAAATACCTTTTAGCATTTGCCTTAATTTTTTGTATCTTCCAGGAGTATGAACTTTTCGTCTTCTGGACTATTTAGTTTTTCTGCCTTTCATCTTTTATTTGTTTTATCTATCGGCCATTGTGAGGGGATAACAGGTACAGTATCACAAACAGTCTCCACGTAAAATGTAGAATTTTACCGTTTCAAAATATCTTTCAACGCCGTAAACGCCTTAACACTTTTCCTAATTAAGAAAAACCTTCTAATGGATACTGTGCAACATCTTTAAGTAACTTTCTTAGCTAAGCGGAACGTTTTAACTTCCGTACTTATATGTATCACACATGTTAAAACATGTTCACAGTTGTTGACAAAATAGTCATCTCTCCACAAGACCCATTAAGAAGCAATTCTGGAGCATCAGCTGTCTTTTCTTCCTGACGTTTACACTTTCATGAAAACTGGGATAAACTCCATCTGCAGATATAATGAGTATCTTGAGAACAGCCAATAAATGGACATTGTTTTGGTTAATAATAAAATAAAAGTAATAGAAGAGTTTATATGCCTAAAAGTTGTTGCAGTTTCAAATGCGGAGGATATGTCTTTGCCTCCACATCCTTTTTTTTCTAGGAGAAACACCACATGGACCACCACTTTCACTGATTACAAAAACACATGTAAGTGTCAGTAACAGAATGAGGAAGGAAGCAAGGGAGGCAGGTAGAAAGAGAAGAAGAATCCAGGTCAGTGCGCTGAGGGGATCTTTTGGGGTCAATGACCGGCCTCACTGCTAGGTCTGATCCGCCCGCTTCCCTCTGTCTGGCTACTGTTACTATTTTCACAGGAGACAGGAAGTTGCCCTCTCCCAGCCCATCACATCACTTCCTGCTCCTTATCAGCCGGTGGCAGGCAGTGTGTCCTGGAGCCGCTTCCACCCAACCAGAAGCCTGGGCTTATTAATGTGAGCACAAGAGAGACAGAGGAAGTGTGTGTGTGATACAGTATCTGCATTTTCAGGGTGTGGAGCTCCAGGTCAGATCAGACCCCCGACAGTGCTCTTTGATGGCATCTGGATCTGGTTTCACCTTCACGTCCCACCCAATGTAACAGATCCAATAAGTATCTTTCACAGGCTGCTGTTTAAAATCTGATTGGGTGTTGCCATGTTTATGGAGAGTCACCCACCTGCCCTCGTGGCTCCTGTCCATGGCTTCAAACTGCTTCCTCAGCCACCTACAGAGGGAAGGAAGGAGAGAAAACATGATACTGACTGAGCCATTATTACAAAATATTTCCGGAAATTAAATATTGAAAGCACGGTATGCCGGTGATTGCTTACAGCTGTAATGATGCACAGCATTGCTCAAATAAAATAAATTTTTCCTACGAAATCAGAAATGTTCTCAGGGTTTGTTTTGACTTATTCGGCAATTTTGTTAACACCAAAAATAATAGCTTTTAGTATCTATTTTGTTTTACACTTCCAGCACCAAAACAATACATGTTCTGTAGTATGTGTGAATATTTGGATCTAACTGACAAAGTTGTTCCTCGTTGGTAACCAAAGAAACACTGTAATATTACTCCAACATTTTAAAGGGGCCATATTATGCCAATTTCAGGGTAGCATTTGTATTTTGTGCCTCTGCTATGACATGTTTACAGAATAATGTTCAGAAATCTATTTATTTTTCTCATACTGCCTGTTCTGCAGCACCTCTTTTCACCCTCTGTCTGAAACCAGAGCCCAGTCTGCTCTGATTGGTTAGCTGGCTGGCTCTGTTGTGATTTGTCAACCGCTTAGAGATGTCCCACCCTTAGCCTATCATGTACAATGTCTGAAAAGCCCCAAAAGCATAATAGGACCCCTTTAAGTATGGCAATGTTGCGCTTTTTGATACCAGTAGATGTGTTATGCTGCACTTGTATAAAAAGAGTGATTCTAATGCTTGTAGCAGCAACAAATTCAGCATCATCACCAGCTTGTAAAGACATGTAGAAAGAAAAAAAGCATGTTTCTTTTTATTTAAATATATTTCTAAATAGTTTTTTCTCACATTCTATGTTTAAACAATAAGTATTAAGTCTTACAGGAAGAGAATAAATAACCATGGTTGACTGACCAATAATGTACAAATATAGCATATAGAACTAGTTTAGATTTCCTGAGGAGAGTGAGAGTGAGGAGAATTCACTTCAAGCAACATTTTCAAACTGTATTTAAGAGATGATGAATCCACAGTTTACACAACTGTCATGAAAAGACAAAATTAGCCATTTAACTTCCTGTGACCATCTTCAAACATTACGGCTCACATTATGTGGACAGCCTCCCCCTGTCCTCCTGCTCACCACAGCAGCCAAACCCACCTCCGCACATTCATCTAGTAAATATTTTCAGGCCAAAACTAATATTTGTTCGCCTCCGACCCGCACCTCCCTTTCCCGTCCAGGTCGCTACTTATTTTGATACAACCAGATATCACACATATAGGGGGGTGGGGGGGGAGAACGTGTCGTAAACTCACAATGAAGTAGTCCAGAGATGCATATCTATGACTTGGCCAATAAACTAATCACAAATAAGGTTTACTACACTGAAAATGTCTTTATTTTTTCTATTTAAACACTCACTCCCCTAAATTATAGTCTTGATTATTTGATTAACTCTTGTATTTGTTTAATGTGGATTTACTAGGTAAATAAATGAGTTAGTTGTTTTGGTACTGCAAGAAAGTTGCAAAGTATTCAGGATTGCTTTTAATGAGTATTTTATTCGCATACGGAAAGGAGATTAACTGGAGTGTTTCTCAGGTGTAGAAGACCCTGAACAGTTTCCCACAGGGACACAGACCTGTCTGTCTGCTGCGGAGCGGGCGCTCTCTGAGTATCCATCATCAGCCAGTTGAGGCCGGTGATCCACATGTTGACCTCCTCCTCACTGAAGGCTGCAGAGACAGGAAAAAGAGGGATATAAAAGTGTCAAAATATCAATCTTTTACTCTTCAAAGGTTAAGAGTCAAGTTTGGGGAGCTTACAGCTTAAAGTCGATATTGAAATCTTATTTAAAGGGGGAAATCTGAAACTTTATTTGTGCCGTTTTGTCTATTTCTTTCAAATGTTCTTCTTGTTTGGGAATTGGAACTGCCACCCTGTTAAAAGTCTATTCATCCAATCATATATAGTTTAGCTTGTCAGCTATTTTTATGTTTTATTTCTAAGAGAAGTTTTTGACTCTTCACATTTGATTTTGAATGAAACATAGACTATGAGATTAAACTGCTTACTTAAAGTAATCTGTGTGTGTGGAGCATGAATCACTTATATTTCACCGTACAACCATGTGCTGTAAATGACTCATACATGTAACCTTGTAACTTGAAAGATGCTACAATCACTAAAAAACTCTTTTGTTTGAGCAAGAGTGATTATATTAAGCAGATAAAATGTACAAATGAAATATGGGAGGCAGTCTGTGTGACCTTCAACATTGGGAATCAACATAACACACACACACACACACACACACACACACACACACACACACACACACACACACACACACACACACACACACACACACACACACACACACACACACACACTGACCGGCCACACTGAGCGTCCTGAGGCGAAACTCCTGTCCGTAGAGCACGATGAAGCAGTGGGCGGCGTCCAGTTTTCGGGCCTCCTCCGGGTAGCGCTCGAAATCACGGGACCCCTTCCCCAGCCGCAGCTCCCGGATCTCTCGTATGTCGACTGGAGGAGGGAGGAAGGAAGGAAGGATAGTGTTGCATGAACACAAATATGCACACCCATAAATCACAGTTTAGCACGTTGTTAGTTTCCCTGCCAGACACACAAAAATCTGCTGCCGGAGGACTCAACAAATGTAATTTGTGTGAGTCCGGAGAGCCAAAAAACACACAAACATGTCAGCTGTTGGTGGCAGGATGCTCCCAAAGTCTGCAGAGGCTTTTAGCAGCAGCACCAGATGACCAAAAAGTTACTTTTCCTTCCCTTGTTTTGGGGGAAATTAATCCCTAAACTCTATAGTCCCTATAAAACCTAGATAAAGGCGCCATTAGTAGGAAAATAAACAACTGGATTTGACCTCTAAAGATGGAGTGAAGCCCTTAAAATGTCGCTTAAGCTCCTCGGTCTGCTCTGAGATGAATAATGAAGGGTTTTAGTGACAGTTTTGTAATATATTTTACAGAATCCTTAAATATCCTTCTGTGCATCTAAGTAAATAAAGATTTTGGACATGTAATCATCATTATTTCACGGCGTCACTGACAGCTGTAGATTCGTTAAAGGGTCTTTTTAGCATCAATAAAGTTTAGCGCATTGCACTGTGGGATTGTTAGCAGCAAGACACCCAAATAAAACGGCAGATAGTAAATTCAGTGCATTATACAGTACATGGGGAGTGATTTTGGATACAAGTTAAGTTCAAAGATGGCGGAAGTGTTTATTTTTCAGAAAGACAGTTTGTGATTTAGATATCTAGAGGACAGAGAAGTTGTTCACACCTTTGTGTAAAGTAAAGTTTGTCATATGACCGGGTTTTGGAATTTGGTTGGCATCTAAACACGGTCCTTATCACATGCTCAAGCCTCCAGTTTATTTTTTATAAAAAGTATTTTAAATCTCACTGAGGCTCTCACCCATGCCTGCTAATTCTGCACTCATATCTTAAATAAATTAAATATATCTGTATATACAATATAGATAAGTGTGACGATACTACATGAGGACCAATGTTTTTCACTTAAAGGGGACCATGCACTTTTGTATCTCTAGTATAGGCCTACATGAATATGTAATATTTTCCTCCATACCCAAATCTCTAAAAACGGGGCTGCAACGGAGCTGATACAGATTTGAATTTTCCTGACGTCAGAAAAGGGGTGCTCCGCCTATATGGGCAACTCTCCACCTATCAGGGGAATGAGAGACCGCTCGAAAGCGCTGGAGACGCTGTAGTACATATGCCAGGCCTGTAGGTGGCGCTGTAGTCTGCCACAAAAGCAGAATCAGCCCTTGCAAAAACAGGGCTGGAAAAGAGTAAAGAGAGCGAAATGAGGCATGGCTAAAATGCAGGATCTGTTTGGTATTTTGAAAAAAAAACTTCAAAGACATGTTTTGTATAGGTATGGCCCTACAATATATTTAAGCAATAGCTCACGACAGGCCGTGGTATATGCTCATTATATCACGGGGCGTGGTTCCGCCCGACGCGAAGCGGAGGTGCAACAACACTAACAGCTGGTGAACATATTAGACAGAGAGCGTTGATCCATTATTTGGCTGTTTATTTACATTAATGTGTGTTGCCGTTTATTGTGCACCCACTGAAAAACTGTCCAGCATCAGTAGCATGGCTTACGTGGTCACTTGTATAGGTTGAGGTTGTTCTAGGCTGTTGCTTGGCGTGGCGAGAATATTGCTCCACTTTCTCCGGTCCCCGAGATTGGGCTTCCAGTAGCTCTGGAGAGAGCTTTCACACCTGTGGCCACTAACGGTCATAATTTCTCCGCTTTGTTTCAAGACCCGCATCAGAAAGCTTTTGAATGGTGGTACTTTTCCAGTTGGTCTACCTGCTCTTCACGTAGCTCTGCATGCCGCCGTTTAGGTGCTTTTTTTTTCTGGAGATAGGCACTGCTAAATCCACTCTTCCATAGTAAGACCCCCCCCGGAGGTAGAAGTTAATCTTAAATGTTTCCATCTTATGCTTTGTAAGTTTGTTTCCTAACGGAAGAAATTTAAATATATTTATAAAACTGACAAGTCAAATCAAGCAATCTGATTGGCCGATAGTGTTTTTGCGGACCTCTTTGATTACAGATTTGAAAACATCGTTGCTTGCTTTAAAAGTAGCACAATTCATTATGTCAAACCTTGGAAAGTGTCTAGATATCCCTGCCCTAATGCCAAAGGAACAGCACACTGAATATGTTTTGCCCTTGTCTTTGTCTGGAACGCTGCGTAAAAAGGAGGCTTTCTGCCCCGTTACTTCTCCGTTGCTTTCTTGTTCCACAGCCCAACGGTATACTGTTTTTCTCAGACGCGGAGGGATACTGACTTGTTGTGAAAAGTAACTTACAATTCTACCCGTGGTATACGCTCAGTATCACGGCTAAGAACCAATCAGATTGCTTGATTTGACTTGTCCGTTTTATAAGTTTCAAATATAGCATGATAGGTCCACTTTAAATAACAACACAGAGATGATAGATGCGCTTTATTTTCACATTTTATCAAATTAATTTCTTTATTTGAGTTAGTTTTCCCATATGCTTCCTATTTGAGGGACATTTCAGAATATTAAAATCAGATGTTAAGGTAACTAACAAATGTATTAGGGAGTATTTGTACCGATTAAAGGATGATTAAGGCATTTTAAAGTATTCAGGGGATATTTGAGGAATGGTATTTGTGCAGAAATAGAACTTCATTGTACAAAATCATTTTGGTTACACCCCTTTTCTTTTTACTGCAACTTGATCCGCACTTGATCCGCACTAGCGCTCTGAGGCTCCTGACCACAAGGTCTGATGTAAACTCTGGACTCTCCTTGGACACTCGCAGCAGTCGACACACCCACAAAGAAAACCCCGGCTTATTGACTTAGCAGATGTCTTGTGCAAACACACATAAAACCTACACTCATAGATGCTCCGGCATGCGCACAGCAAACACACACCCAGTGTAACGTACACACAACTGAGTGTTACTCCTTCAGTGAAAAGGAATAAAGTGGAGAGGATAGACTCCCATATCAAAACTTCCTTCTGTGATGAAGTGATCTGCCCAATAGGTAGACAACAGGGGGACGCAGCGGACAGAATAATCAAAACCGGCCATACCAAGCCGTCCTCAGCAGGTAGATAACGCTGAATTTATATCAAGAAGACATCTGGTTCCTATCTGAGCCTCCTGCATGTGAAGATGACAGCGTGCACGCTTGGCATGAGATTAAGAGAGCAGTCCATTATTCTCAGATGTCCGTAATTTAGTGTGAAGAGGGTTCAGAGCTAGAAGCAGCAGAAGAACTGAAGTTTGAACCTGCATTCGACCCCCTGTGGTCAAAAGCTTCTAAAGGACAGTTTTGCAACAATTCCAGAACCTGTCCCAGGAATTAAACTATTTATACATCATGATTTTTTACATTCTTCTTATCTTTCACAAAAAACACTTGAAAGAAAACTAAAACCTACAATTGATGCATGTACAAAAAAGTATGGTGCGTATGGAAGTCTGATATACAGTATCTCATTCTCCTGTGCCATAGAGCTCCATTGTTGTCCACAACTATTGCAATTAAGCAATCATACACGAGAGGCCGTTCTTGAACGTCATTATTGGTACGACATACTGCGGCAGGACCGAGGCGCTTCCCCCGAGGTCCGTACCAGGGGCGGCGCC
>NW_011339675.1:0-2642 GCF_000735185.1 Notothenia coriiceps | reverse complement strand
ATTTTTTTCGGCCCCGGGACGACGGGACGTCCTTAAGCTCGAGGCCTGCAGGTGATTTAAATGTATCAATGAAAGGAAGAAGTGTAGGCTACATGATAAGAAGGGAATACAGTTTGAATTAAAGTAATAAAGTACAGTGTAACACTGTACTTTATTACTTTTTAATGTACAAATACTTTGTTACTGTACGATATCAATAACAATAATCCACAGCTCCTCTCTCTGCTCCAGAGGATAAAAAAAATCTGGGTGCCCCGAAAAAATGTTTCGGGGTACCCGAGCAGCAACCTGCCAAGGCAGTAAATCTAGGGGAAACACTGATTATTATTATTATTATTATTGAAACATGACCGGTAAGTTTCAAATTTGTCTGGTAAAATCAATTCTGTCCGGACATTTGACCGGCGAGAAAAAAATTCGAGCGGAAACCCTGTTTGGAGGAGGGGCTCTGTAAGGAAGTGGCAGATTTTTCCGGCTGTGTATTTTCAAATTCTAGCGCACTCGAGCTGGTTTCTCCAAAATGATCTACCCCACCTTTAAATGAAATGAATGAAGTGCATAATGTGGACAAGATCATTGTGGCAGTCACAACTGACCCAGGCTGCTGTACGTGACTGAATATGAATATAGCAGAAATAAACTGTAGAATACATTTCTACAGTAAAAAAATATATACTATAGAAACACCTCAGATATCTTTCTTCTTGTCCAGTAATCTCCCTCTAACCGTATCTCTGCCGTACGACTTCATATTGTCCATATTCTGTTAAGTATGTGCCTCTCACTTTAAACCCCTAAGCTGCCAACCTCCACCTCACCATAATTATTTTTCCTCTCATCCACACTCCCCATCTCTCCTCTGCCTGTCTCATACTTCACGCTCACCACAGCATAAGGCTACTTAACACCATCTTAACTCCAGTGATAAACAACAGACTAGTCATTCCTCTATCAATCAGCATCCCTCCATCCCTGCTCTCTGAGGCTGTGCAATTTCCCAGTCCTCTCGGGGTCTGATTTACTTCCTCCTCACTGTCTGTCCTGGCTTATTCTCTCCTCGTTGCTTTTTCTCTTCACTAAATCTGTGCTGGGTCAGCTCCTCTCCTCTGCACGTTAATCTGAGAAACATTTCCCATTCACTTCTTGCAGCCCCTATCATATGCAAACAACCACTCTTTCACACTTGTTTCTCTGCAGAACAAGTAGGAATTCTCCTGAAATTATATTAAAATAAACTACTCCTACACCTGAGAATTGCTCATGCATATTTAATAGCACCTTAAATATCAATCTCGTGGAAATCTAATAACAAAAACAAGATAAAGCAAAAGAGAGAATACCGTCAGAATATTGTGAATAAGTTGCGCTCAAAAGACTTAAGACATAATAACTGCTGAATGCAGAAAAACACTTGCAAAAGGATGCAACACAAACCATACCATTAGATGCTACCTTGGGCTGTTCGTACCATGCCTCCTCCATTAAAGCTTAAAAAAAATAACTGGGATGAAAAACGCCAAAAACAATCATCAATTTACTATTTGAAAGAAAGTAGTTTTGGCCCGCAGCCTCTGTCTCAAAAGAATCAAATTAACTCAAACTTCTTATATTACATTTCTCAGCCAATGTAATCAATGTAGTACAAGGGGAAAAGAGAGCGAGAAAGAAAAGACAACAGCAAGTCATTTGAAAAACTATATATTTCTAGAGGTTTTCTAAAGCGGGCACACTTTTTCTGCCTCTCCAGCAAACTCGATGTTTGAGGGACAACGACTAAAGTCCTGGCTGTGCTATAAAAGTTATTTCCGTGTGTGTGCGTGTTTGCGAGAGAGTGATAGAGAAAAAAACTCCCTTTCATTCCATTTGACAACTGGACTGTTGGTAAAGACTATTGAGGTTTAATTTCAACAAAGTGCAACATTTCCGGTCATCAGTGTTAAAGGTCCCATGTCATGCTTTTCCCGTTATTATCAGTCCACTTGTGTGTTATGAAGGTTTTTATGCATGTAAACGGTCTGCAGAGTCAAAACCCTCAAAGTACACCCTATAGCGAGTAAAACTCTAAGACAGAAAATACCTCCCCAAAACGCCTCGTTGGAGATACATCACTGTCCATTGATTCCTCCGGGTACCGCATGATGTCATGCGTTACCCGGAACCAAATGGACCAATCCGTGGAGCCGTTACGTTAAGCCCCCGCTGATTGGTCCAAATTGACCAATCCACGGACTTCCTCATACACACACTCAGTGCAGGCAGCTCTGCTGATCTCTCCTCCCTGGCTGCAGGCTGATAACAGACAGTTGGGATCGTGGCGAAATTCTCTCTGTAGACCCATTCTCACAGCGTTTATCAACCTTTTTCTTACTCAATATCAAGCCACACTTATTGTTTTTACTTCAGCTGTGACTTTGTGTGTGCTCAGGGAGAGTTTTGCTGTGTTTAGCTGTCGCTAAACAAGGAAACCACACCTCTACGGAGCTCAGCGGGATTCACAACGTCCCGACCAATCAGAGCACACTGTGCTCACAACAGAGTCCTGCATCGGGTCGGGTACCCGCATAAAAAGGTGATTCGCGGGTGGTATTTTTTCAAACGCTTTTTTCCGGGTTCGGTTCTGGGTAAAACAAAGATGACGCGGG
>NW_011339674.1:0-3392 GCF_000735185.1 Notothenia coriiceps | reverse complement strand
CCACCCAAGTCCCCCTTCTCAGCTCTGCCTTCCCCCGGGGCCGTCCGCCCAAGATCCCTTCCGGGTCCTCCGCGGTGCTCCTCGGCTGTCAGCCCAAAACCGGTCCTCCGGACCCCCTCCACCCACCCTGCTTGAGGTTTTGGACTTTTGTGGGGGTTTTTTAGGGATGTCTGGAATCCGTCCCTTGAGGGGGGGTTCTGTCAGGATTCTCATGTTATGTCACGTTTGTAGTTTTGTATGTCTGGTTATGGGTGTTTTTCCTCCTTGTATATTGTCTGGTCCTTCTTCTTTGTTTTTCCCCTGTCGTTAGTTTCCCTGGTGTCTAATTGTCTGATTGTGTTCACCTGTCGCGCTTGTGTTTCTCCTCCCCTGCACGGCTGTTTCTCGTCTTGTGATTACCCCTCTCTGTATTTAGTCTTGTCTCTTCCTGTGTTCAGTGTTGGTTCGTTATTTTGTCGTTCCTGTTCCCCTTCATGTTGGTCTCTGTCACCTTTGTATTGGATGCTACCTGGTACCTGTTTTTGGATTCTTGTTTTTGTTCAGCTTTTGTTGAATAAAGCTCACCTTTTGTTTCCTTTTGAAACCAGCTTCCTCCTCATTCTGCATTTGGGTCCTATTTTTCCCCAACCATGACACAATCAGTGTTTGGCTAATCAATCAATATAAAAATTGTTGCCTTGGTGGACCTATATTCATATCTGACTATTAATCAGACCTACTAATTGATCTATCAGAAGCTATTGAGTATAACTGGATCGGCAGGGTCTTACTTGTACTAACTTCTGGAGAACCAGGTTCAATCAACTGCTGTTTTAAGGCAGACAATGTTGTAAATCTGTTAAAGCAATCCCGTAGGATCTGGTATCTGTAATGAGGTGTGGCCCTACCTAGGCGTGAGTGTTCAATCATACCTTAAAGCAGAACTTGATTTAACCTGGTTCCCCAGAAGTTAGTAGAGGTAAGACCTTGCTGATCCAGGTGGAAACTTGCATAGACTCAATAGCTTCTGATAGGTCAATTAGTAGCTCTGAATAATATTCGGAGATTAACACAGACCCGCTTACACAACAGGTTCACACAAAGCTAAATGGTCAGTTATGCTTTCAGAGACCGGCTGACAGCTTTTACTGAGAGAGGTGAAAGAGACGTTTGTGCAGTGGAATGATTGTAAAGTTTTCTTGGCCACATGAGTAAGATGCTTCTTATTCCTTTCTCACCCCCTCCTCCCCCACCATCCTTCTAACGGTAGCTTGTTTAGGGCCCCATCCAACAAAGTTACATCGGTAACAGTACACAAACAAGTGTGCAGGGCCAAGAGGTTTGGGAATGGTAAGTGTGGGCCAACGAGCCGTTCTGCCAGCATTTCCTCTCTCTTCCTCTCTCTTTGGAACGTTTGCAATGCTGAAACTCACATGACATTTCTTTTTGAATTGTGGTTGAGTTGATGCTGTATATTGACATACATATGTTCTTGCGTGTCGGCGTGAGTGCCCATTCACTAAGTGTTCTTCTGAAGCTGCGTGTGCGAGCAATACTGACTGAGATTTGACTTTGTTTGCACATCTATCTGAGATTGTTGGAAACCCATTTATTCATTTATTTTATTTTACTTTGGAAGGCAATGGACCCTCATTTTATTTTCCCCCGTTAGCTGTTGTTTGAATTTGGAATTTTTTGATTGGTTGATTGACTTATTTATTTGAGTACATCTATTTCTTTGGTTGTTTTGATCTTAATATTGATTCTTGCAATCACTTAGAGAGACTGTTGTCTGAGTGTGAATGCTCCATGTTGCTTTGGTCACAACAGTTCTTCTCACCACTTGAGGTTGACTGGATGTTGCGTAATGCTCCCAACATATTGCCTTCTCTCCTCCCCCAATGACATTTTCTTTGTCCGTTTTTTTCTCCTTCTCCCCCGCCCCCAACGCATGAATCTTTCGGTTTAAAAAATGTCATTTTGCTAAGTGCATCTGTTGTTTCTTTACTTTTGTCTGTAAGTTATTGTAATCTCACTACATTTGGGGAGAGCATGCCGGTAATATGTCAGAAAAATAAAACCTATGCAAATTAGATAGATAACTGATTTGTTTTGAATGTGTGATCAAGTGTTTCTGAATGCAATTCTGAAAACATACAAATGATATTCTTTGTTTACAACATTGGGCCTATCTATGCATGCAGATTTATTGTAGCACTTACTGGTAACTCATAAGTATCATAACTCATGGACCTGTTTTATCTACCGTAGGTCAACAATGCAACAGCCCGAGTAATGACAAATAAGAAGACTGTCAACCCATATGCAAATGGTAAGGTCAAATCAGATTCTACAGCTAAATAAAGTCCAGAAATGAACCCAAAGCTCATGGTAAAAAAGTGTGAAGACTGGGTAGGGGTCAGGATGTGATCAAGGCTTTTGACCCATACAACCTTACAGAGCTTTAACTGGGACTATCAACTAAAAACCTACTGAAGCAGCATTTTTTTTTTTTAGCATTTATGACTTCACTATCCAAGTTCGAACATAATTCTTTAAAGGGTAATTTTTCTCTAAACATCAAGAAAGCCACTTCAACTAGTTTGAAGATGATGTAGATTTTACGAGTCACATAATAAGGTTCTTTACATCCCCACCAGAAGAAAAATATAACATTTTTCAAGGGTGTAAATATTTTATATACATACACTGTATGAATGCATGCAATGCTTTGTCTCGAAAGACCACAGTAAAAAGTGTTCAGTCAATCACATAAGATGATCGGAAAGTACATCTAACCAGTTAACCAGTTAAGCCCGAGCCTGTTTTTCAGGCCTCAGGCTCGAAAATGACATTCCCGGAACAAATTACTATAACTTCACTTCTAAAAGGGGTATAAATGGTTAATATTGTCTGATAGCTGAGTTTCTTCCCGTTAAGTGGGTATGGCACATTCATAGTTTGTTAAAGGTTAAGAAGCCCTCAGACGTTGTTTCTTGCAAGATGTTGCGTTTTGCCCCCGGAAAGAAACTCACTAGGCCATCAGGGTGGGTGGAGGGGGTCAGGAGGATGGGATTTTGGGCTGACAGCCCAGGAGCACAGCGGAGGACCCGGAAGGGATCTCGGGCGGACGGCCCGGGGGCAAGGCAGAACCGAGAAGGGGGACTCGGGCGGACGGCCCGGGGGCAAGGCAGAGTCCAAGGTGGGGGACTTGGGCGGACAGCCCGGGGGCAAGGCAGAGTCCAAGGTGGGGCGAAGGCCACAGCGGGCGAAATCAGGGGGCCGAGCATGAGGGCGAAGGTAGCGGCAGGAAGAGTGAGGGAGCCGGGCCCGAGGGCGAAGATCGCGGCACTCAGGGGGTTGGGCTCGAGGGCGAAGAATGCGGCTCTCAGGGGGCCGGGCTCGAGGTCGAA
>NW_011339673.1:0-2090 GCF_000735185.1 Notothenia coriiceps | reverse complement strand
CCCTGCCCCTGCCCCCGCCTCGACGTAAGCGTGACGTATGTGGTGCTTTTGCTCTGGCCGGACAATTTTTTGGTGCTTGAAACGAACCGGATTCCGGAGCTAAGAGGCTGCTCCGCTGCGGTGTGAAGAGGAAAACCCGGTGCTTTTCAAGCTCCAGCTCCGAACCGGCCCTGAAACACCGTTGGTGTGAATGAGGTATGTGGTGCGCTCTCGCTCTCTCGCGTGCGCACACACACAAAATGGCTCGTTCCACACACACACAGAGCCGAGCTTGAATGAAACACAGAGACCCAAACATACTTGTACTGTACTGTATCATATTATTTTCGAATCAATAATTTTTCAAATTATGATATATATTAATTTTTTTAAAAACCTTTTTTCCTCCTGGTCTCTCGCCCCTGTCATGCCTCTGCGCCCCCCTGCGACTATAAACAGTTGGTAGTAATGGGTACTTTTTACTTAAGTACATTTCAAAGCCCATATTCTTTACTTTTACTTGAGTATCTGTACTTCTACTTGAGCAAAGGATGTGTGTACTTTTAGCATCTCTGAACATTTGCATTGTTTGTGAAGCTGCAGCATTCCTCTCAATAGAATGGTTTTGGGCGGTTGTAGCGTGTTTGCACCTGTCGGTCACCATAAAGGAGGACCGAATTCGCCACACAATGTAAGCGACAGTAGCTGTAATCAAAATCGAGAAATGTAATGTTAAGTCATTTGAGGTTACTTGAGACTATTTCATTTAAAACAAGTAAAACGTTATGCCTGGTAACATTAGATGGATTTTCATGGGCATGGTGGTTGTTTAGCAATGAAGAAACCAACTACCATGCCATACTGCTACACAATGTCATCGAGGTTCATTTTATTTTATAACACATTTCTGCAGTCTTTCCCACAACATTTCCTATTTTTAAATGTTCCCCTTTTTATCTCCACATTTCCCATTTTTCCCTCCACACTTTGCAACCACTTTTCCAATTACCATATCAAATATCAATTTTTTTTACCCCTTTTTGTATTTGCTTTTAGCAATAACCCATTTGTATCCATCAAATTTCCCATTTTCCCTATCACATTTACCATTTTCTCTTCCATATTTCCTGTTGTCCTAACCTAATTTCCTAATTTCTGTATCAAATTTCCTTTGCTCAACCCCTTTTCAGATTTTCTTAGAAACATTTCTTGTTTTCCTAATCACATTTTCTATTTCCTCCAACACAATAATTTCCCAATCATATTTTCACGTTTCCACATCACGTTATCTGTTTTCAACATCCCATTTTTAGTTTTACCCATTACATATCCCTTTGTCCACATCACGTTTTCCATTTTCCCCATCACATTTCCCCATGTTAACATCACATTGTCAATTTTCCCATCAAGCAAGGAGCTAATGCACTTCCAAAAAGCTCTGGACACACATTTTTATCATCAAATCAATGCGGAACCGGCTTGTTGCTGCTAACTTGAAAAAAATACGATCCAATATTTCACATAAAAAGAAATTAATTAATTAAAACTACCCAAAAATGTATATTAATTATTATAATTAATAAAACAAATGTTAAAGTAAAAAGTCCTAAAAAAAGATCAAATAATATAGACTTAAAATGTATAAATAGCGATGTCATCAGGGTCATTTTGCAGGCGTTATTTTTACAACTGTCTCGACAGAGCTTCACTCTTCATGATAAGCACGTTTATGTTAATATTATGTAACCGCGGCCGCGCACATGGCCTAAAGTTTAGCTGTTCTACTGATCAAAGTTGCCCTCTGACTCAACTTGATCAAACAGCAAAAACTCCACAGATTCAATTTAAAGAAACACGATACAGTTGGCAGTCAACAAAAAGGCTTAAGACAAGGATTTTCTCCCAAGAGTATGACATTTATTATCAAATAGACACATTTACAAACAATATTTTAACCAGTAAAAACAACAATTTATTAGGAATTCATCTACTATGCTATTTAAAATGGTATCCAGTGTATAAAAACCGACTAAATGAGCGCAGACAGTTACTGTTGGGAGGGGGATACAAGCAGGTCAAATCGGAATACTACTCACCGCCACTCACACGTG
>NW_011339672.1:18817-44533 GCF_000735185.1 Notothenia coriiceps | reverse complement strand
TAAAACCTTATGAAGGGGCCTGGCGTGGACCCAGACGCCGCCGCACATATGTCCTCCACACTCACTCTGTTTAATAAGGCTGTTGACACAGCCATACCCCGTGTGGAGTGTGCACGGACCCCCGTGGGGAAGGCTCTCTCCGTCTGTCCGTATGCATGTGAGTTTCACTCGCACAGCCATCCTGCCAGGCGTTTCTTGGACAGAGGTTTACCGGCCACGCTGCCCCCAAAGCACACAAACAGTTGTTGAGTGCGCCTAGTGGCAGCCTTGCGCTCCACATAACATGCTAGCGCACGCACCGGGCAGGGGAGGTGCAATTTAGCCTCCCTGGCCCCACTATGGGGTGGAAGATTAAAGCCCCCTAACTGAATAGCCCTTGACCTGAACAAGCTCCTTAGATTCTTGGGAACAAAGGAGGGGTTCGGTCTGAATGTCGCCCCGCTATGGTCACCCCGGATCACAAAGCAACTTGGGTCAGCTCGGACACTCTCTTGGCCGAAGTTCACTCTCTTGGCCGAAGTTAAGGCAAGTAGCAACGCTAGTGAGCCCTCCTCACTGTTTTCCAGGCACACTATTCGGCCCCCACTTCTCCACGGTCACAACCGGGGGAGAGGGGATTGCGGTGCAGGGGCTAGTAACCAAAAGCCGGTCAGGGACAGTGTGGTGACTCGATGTTGTTGGACGACAGGGTGTAAAGGTAAGTAGCAACGCTGTCTTCCATGACAGTGCTTTCAGGGAGGAGAGCTCCAGAGGCTCAAATGGTTCTGTGACCAGAGCCTCGAGCACCAACGGCAGGTCCCACTGCGGGGCGGAGGCGTGCACTACTGGGCGCTGCCTCCTGACCCCCTGCAAAAACCGCAACATAAGCGGCTGACTGAAGGCTGACCTGCCGCCAAATCTCTCATGGCAGGACGAGATGGCTGTTGCATNGGGGTGGAAGATTAAAGCCCCCTAACTGAATAGCCCTTGACCTGAACAAGGGGGTGACACTCAGACCGAACCCCTCCTTTGTTCCCATGAATCTAAGGAGCTTGTTCAGGTCAAGGGCTATTCAGTTAGGGGGCTTTAATCTTCCACCCCATAGTGGGGCCAGGGAGGCTAAATTGCGCTAGCATGTTATGTGGAGCGCATGGCTGCCAGGCGCACTGAACAACCGTTTGTGCGAGTGCATCTCACATGCCTACGGACAGGCGGGGAGAGCCTTCCCCACGGGGGTCCGTGCACACTCTACACGGGGTATGGCTGTGTCCTTATTTAACGGAGTGAGTGTGGAGGACATATGTGCAGCGGCATCTTGGTCCACGCCAGGCCCCTTCATAAGGTTTTATCTCTCTGACATGTCTGGCTCCTTCTCATTATCTGTGCTTGCTGAGGCAAAACAGGGCTGGACATAGTGCACTTATGTTTTCCCATGCTCCTTAGGGACCCGGGAAACGTGGTGCGCACTGCGCAGTAAGCCCGGCAGGCAGGGAGCGCCCTTCTCACTATTTTCCAGGCACACTATTCACGAGGTAAGCGTGTCTGAGTGTGCCCTACCAGCCAGGTAAACTGTGGCCCCCACTTCTCCACGGTCGCAACCGGGGGAGAGGGGGTTGCGGTGCAGGGGCTGGTAACCAAAAGCCAGTCAGGGGCAGTGTGGTGACTCGATGTTGTTGGACGACAGGGCGTTTAGGCATCAGGGCTCCACCCACTAGAGGGCGGAGCCTGTATGAGATATAACGGTGGGTTACGTATTGTAACCCTGTTTATATAAGCACAGACGGAGCCCTCTACTCGGGGCCCTGTCTGTCCTATACTGCTCGCTGAAGAGAAGTGTAGGATGACAGCCAGGAGGCGAGGCCGCCTTATATACGGTGGGCTTGCGTGCGCATTCAGGTAGGCCCGCTACGGTTAGATATTTCAGTTGATGAATGCTCGCATAGTATGGTTGAGAGGTAGTACCCATGGTGTCCAGTAGAGGGCTCCGCCTGTGCTTATATAACTAGGGTTACAATACGTAACCCACCCTTCGTAGCCCATGGTTTGAGTTAATTTGGGCTCCGAACTGGCTAGTATTTAAGAAAAGACAGAAAAACCGGTCCTTCAAGGTGTGCTGCTGTCTGTAGCCGCCGTGTTCAGCCAAGTAATCATTGCTACACCTGTACGATATAGCTAGCTAACAAGATTTTAGCAAATTATTGAGTGCTTATCTTATTTTTAACACTTTACATGCTGGCTTCATTTCCAGAAAACAAGTTAATCAAGATTACTTAACCTTCAATATGATAAACCAATAGACAGTATGTGAAAAACAAAGCTAGCAGGATTAGCATGAACAGGCTAATGTTAGCTTGCTAACATGATTTTAGCCTGGATTAGTTTATTTGAAGCTTCAAATACTTTCTACGAATATTTTTAGAATGTTTGATTCGACTTGCTTGGACAACTGGAAGGTGAATGTTTACAGCACGTCACATCAAGCAACACTTTAATCAAACTTTTGTTTCACAGGAGAATCCACACTGACTGTTAAAAGAAGGAAGAGGAACGTTCGAGTGTAACTGTCGACTTGGTTGGTAAACGTTTTATGTGGAGTCTGGTGTGTATAAAGATGGTGAATATACTGACAGTTACAGTTGTTATGATAGTATTTTTGTATTTCTGAATGTCTTGTGTGTTGTGTGTAATCAAAGACTGTATAGCTTTGAATTAGCTTGTTTGATAGGCCTACACTGTATTGAGGGGATATCTTATATTTGTGGGATTTCATGAAGTTGTCTTTCTGTTCATACTTTCTTATTCAACTTTTTTGTATCAGTGCTTATAATTGTTTAGAGAAGATTTTTCTCACTATCAGATAATTACATGTATAGGCGGAAAGACTGGACAACTGTAGTACAGAGGAACATGTTTATTTACAGCAAAATGAAAATCTACATTAGACAAGTATTCTAAAAACTATACATTTATTTAAAAAATGCATAATGCTTTTGATATGGATAACATTGTTTCAGTCAACATTCAGTTTATTTTTATTATTTTTTGAAGAATAAAACAGACAACAGACTAACTGTTTATTTTGTAATGATATTGTTGTATTCTGCAAACCTCTTCTGAATGAATAAGCTACAGATGCTGCATTGTGGGGGTTGCAGTTTCAGCAGAGAAAGATTCGTAAAAGGTGCACAGCACTTCGATGCAATGTTAGAATTAAAATACCTTACCTCTCAATAGCTAATCATAAGGAAATTAGATGATAGAATGACCCAATCACAAGTTAGGATGGCCTAAACCAGTTAGGTCCATTTTTGTTTGTTTTCACAACCGCATCGAATATTACATTGCTTTGACATCATTCATAATACATCTGCCTTAATAAAAATAAGAGAAGCTAAGCGCACCGTTTGTTTCTTTGAATACAGATGCAATCATTCAAAGAATTTGCTTCAGAGCTGCACATTAAGCCATAAGCCTTACCAAAATCTTTAAAGACGATCACATCGGGTATACAGTATATCTATACAGCTGTTTTAAAGTATTAAGGCTATTAGCTAGCACGGCAATGAAAACAGTATTTCAATAAGAACAATCCGATATCAAGGACATGCTGGGCAGCAAAAACATTATGATGAGCCATATGAACCAAAGGAAACACACAGGATTCGTCATCATCAGATTATCGTTTAACTGAACAGAAATATGTTGGATTTTGTAAGGCAGGCTTTAGAAACTCTAACAAATGTCTTCACATTTTCTGAAGCGACATCAATGAAAAGTCCCTGAATTATGCTCCAATTTCTGCTTGACAACAATAAAGTGGTGTTACCTAAAAAACATAGAAACCAGAGCAACAAACAGGTACATAAATGCGGCAGTCTTTGTTTCTGCCCCACAGTGGTTTCCTAACAATGACCCTTTGTGTATGTAAACACCATCTCTACTGTATGCAACGATAACTTTCTGCTGGATGCTAAGAACTCTCACGCTCGAGACAGGAAGGCATTCTGATAAAAAAAAAACTGTAAAGAAGGAATCATTTCTGCTGGAAAATATTCCTAAAGCTTATTTGGAAGTCATGCATCATTTAACCTCAAATCAGCCTAGAAGAGATATGTAAGATACAAATATATCACCTTAAGAGAGTTAAATGGGTTTCCTATAGCAGAAGTACATCTATTTTATGATCAATTATAAATGATAAGGTGGCTATTTAGTATCTAGCCATATGAAATTTTAAATAAGTGGTATAAAAAGGCTATCCTTACTGAGAGCAAATGTCTACATGAGAGAAAAAGAGCAGCAAATACTTATTTGAAATTGCTTGCATTTAAAAGCCAAACAGATAACATTCTACAGGCACTGGATTATTTATTATAAAAACAGTTCAATCATGGAAAGAAGGTTGGGGAGAGAGATACTTCACTTTGAGGCGAGGATCGAAACACTGAATCTGAAAATCGCCTTCATACCTCCTGACATCCTCAAACTGTTTTCAGAGGATGAAGGCAAGGCAGCACGGGTTCTTTACTGTCGGTTTGTGTGTGTGTATGCTCATCACGTCCATGATTGTGTCTGTGCACGTGTGCCAAGGTTTCAACTAGAAACCCGTGGAGTGGACGGAGGGGATGGGGTAGAACTTGGAGATGCGGCTCTGGGAGGAGGGGTTAAGGCACTCGGACTCCCCGCTCATCTTGAAGAACACTTCCTGTTCCTGCAGCTTCCTGGCAAACTCCTCCTCCAGGGCCTACAGGACGCACACAGGAAAACCAAAACGGTTATTCAGCAGTAGCCCTCAAGTATGGGTCATTTAAACACTTTGGCAGAAATGCTTTTACGCTACCTGTCTTTTCAGTACTGAAACGTTAGAAAGGCTAACTCCAGTAGGTGACTTCCCATGCAACCAACATTAGTTAGCTAATTTCCTAACATTTCTTCACATGCAAAGCTCAGATCACTGTCTGTACTTTTGTATGCACTAATCTTAGCAGCATTATAAGGTATTAGGCATATTAAGTTAGCAATTTCTGTCTTTGAAGTGCTTCTCCATGAGGGACTAAACTTTTTAAATGATTGTACTTTAGCTGCTGGTGTCAATAGGAAACAGGTTCCAAAGAATTGCTGTTTGTTTAAATATTTTAGTTTTTCCGCTTTGAGAGGTGATCTGAACACGCGTGCGTTTTTAAAGATGGTCTGACAAGGTCCCAGTGTTAGACGCAGTGTTGGAACTGAGTTGGGCCCTCCAGGTTTTCACAATGGTCATGTGAATAAAAACTAGTGACAGCTAGATGAAAAAATGTAGCTTTCATCCTATCACTTTGTGGTAGAGCAGAAAGGCTGTCTGACAGCAAAGGGGACTATAATATGTTTTGCTGTTGACATACTCTAGCTCAGGGGTCGGCAACCTTTTTGATATGAAGTGCCATTGCAAAAAAAAAATGTTATCAGCGTGCCGACGATTGTGAATTATCAACGGGGGGTGAGGAGCTCGAAGCTCGTGAACTGTCAACAGGAGGGTGGGAGGAGCCTTGCTGCGGGGAAGCAGTGTGTGGACCTGTAAGCGCAACACATTTAAATAATTGGTTTAAACGGCATAATAATAAGGACGATCGTCCGTTCTGTGATTCTCCAGAACACACATGTTATGATATTAGGGCCATGCAGAATGAGATGAGATCGCTGTCCCTTTAAGAGAGAGAGAGAGGGGTGTGGCGTGTGCATGTGTGTGTGTGGATGGTAGAGCGAGCGTGTGTATGTTTCTGGAAGTGAAACGAGTCTGTGATGTATTTTGTGAAACAGAAGAACTACTAAATAAATGCAGCGGCCTCCCAAGAAGCGCTCGCCTCTCTCCAGTCATTCAAGCTAAAGTGGGTTATTGAACCTGAAGCTTGTTGCTTCTGCCCAGGGAGACGACAGAGAGTCATCCCCCCTGTTTCCTCGACTACGGTCTGGGATCCGACAGGAAAGTTCAACACACAGATGGCCAGTCCGCCCCTTTGTAGCATATTATTTCGATGAGCAGATCGCCACTGGGCTTTCAACTAAAGACACAGCCACGCAAAAACTGCGGCATTTGTACAGCTCCTTATGGGTACTGCAATTTGTGAAGCGCTTTCCTCTGTGAAACGATCAGCACTGCACCACGGAGGAAAGCAGCAGAAAGTCACCTGGAGTTAAAGAGAGCGGGGCTGTGTTGCGTGCATGGCTTCCTTCTGCAGGTAACGGGGAGACGCGCCCTGGCGGCGGTATCATTCAGGATCCGAAAAATAAAATGTAAATATTTGGCACACTTATTCCACTAATTCCTAGTGTGCCACTGGTTACGGTGGCACGCGTGCCAGGGGTTGCCGACCCCTGTTCTAGCTTCTGTGTCTTTTTCTCCAAACTGCCATTTACTGTATGTTATACACTATACAGGTGTACTTCAAATAACCACACTTCAAAGTTATCCAAACTAACCTTTTAAAATAGCAATATATTCCGTTTGCATCAGTTTGTATTAGTAATGGAGTAACGTTTTGTGCGATTACACTGCAGGCTGAGGAAACAGATACTCTACCTTCTTCCTGGGTCTTAGCTTCTCCCTCCACTCCTTCAGCTCCATGCTGTGCTCCTCGTCCAGTTCCTTCAGCTTCTGGGTCTCATGTTCGATGAGCAGGTGGCACTTCTCGTTCTGAAACACACACAGGGAGGAAGTGTATAAAACAACTTACTGTTCTCTTGAATTCTAAACTGAAACAGTACTGCATGTTAAATGTTGATACAAAAATGAATGAATGATTAATAAAAGTGTGAGGTGAGTGTACTCCTTTAAATCTCTACCTGCATCTGCTGCAGCTCCCGGATGTTGGCGTCACACTGCAGCTGCAGGTCTCTCATCTGGTTCTCATGCTTCTGATGCTGGTGGAGCCTCTCGTTCTTCTGCCTCTTCTCTTCCTGGGCTGCAAACTGGGAGACAGACACATTTGGGGTTTTAAAGGCTACTATTCTTTATGTTGTATACAAGACAAAAGCCTATTAAATGTGCTGCTCACCTGTTTGACCTTCTCCCTCTCCTGCTCGGGGGTGATGGAGGCACCGGTGATTCGGAGGCTCTTCTTGAACATGGCCATGCGCGTCTTGGCCTCGCTGCGCTGGATCTTGGGCAGCCGGGTTCTCTCCTGCGTCTGCTTGTTCTTCATCTCCTCGATCAGACGCTGGTTGTAGCGCTGCATCTGCTCCATCTCCTGTACAGGGAAACACACAGGCACACACACACACCATTGAAAAGAGCTTCCAGAGCAACTTTTCAAACTTTCACTTTTAATGCTGACATTTTTACAGAAACAAAACTGAGGGGTTGTTTTGGAGGTTGTATGAGTTGTGTAAAAGAGCTACAATCACCCCTTATCCACTGCAATGAGTTCTGTTCTAGTTCCGTGCTGGGGCTAGTTTGGTTTGCAGTGGAATTAACTTGCAAACCATTTAAGAACCAGTTTGCCTTTCCACTGAACAGAGCCTGAGAAGAACCACGTCAGGACGTCACCGTATACTTTGCAGCAACACCAGTGTGAATATCCCTCACAACGACAACAACAATGGCAGACTATGTTGGAGCTGTGCTCATGTTGTGATTTAAAACACAAAGCCATATTGAGATGCAAGAGTGACTTCTCTTTTTCTGTTAAATGGCTAATATTATGCCTCTAGGGTTCAGCATTTGCCTTCACCAGCATATATCCTACCGTTTCCCTACTGCTCGAAAGAAGCAATTCAGTGTGACTAACTAACCAGTAGCATCCACTGATGCACATTTCCACATAAATGTAACTTATTTTCAGTTTTATTTGACAATTTTTGGCTCGATTGCTCCATAATTAAAGGATTATATAATGTGAAGTGTCTCTCGTCTCACATGGATGATGGAAGCCCAGCCACGAAAGCCAGTCTGAAAAATCAATAACAAGATTAAGAAACAACAATCTAAATATTTTCTTGTTTTTCTTCCATGTTTAATGGCAGAATGCGATCACACATTATATAAAACTCACTTTTGCAGAACATTAAACGCACAGACGTATGGCATATTATTTGTTCGCCATAAATGTTTTGAATTAGGATGTATTCCTTGCCACATATGATAGCAAACGGGTTGTAATTCAAAGTCTTGTGAATAATAAATAATTTGTCACATGTACGCCTGGTTAATGTTGCGTGACGATTATATATAGGTATGTGGTGTTGTTCTAGACACTTTTCCATCTCGGAGCTATTGCTTCTGCAACGACTTTCAACTGTCGCCATGAAGTGCTGTCGCTGGTTAAAGCAGCTTTCAGGGCTCTGAAGCGGCCCTGAAAGCGCCTCAGTGGGGAAAAGGGAATACGGTACCTTCTCGTGTCTCTTCAGCAACTGGTGCCTCTGCATGAAGTATTGGTCTTTGAGCTGCTGTTTGAACAGCTGGTGCTTCTCCTGCAGGTGGCGCTCCTCCAGCTCCCACATAGCAGCCTCACGAGCTGTATGCAGACACACAAGGGAACAAAAGACAAAGTGATTCACAAGAGGCATTCACAGGCTTTTTGGGGGGGATTTCTTTACAACATTTCAACCCCGTTCAGTATGACTAGATGGTCTGCTGTGGAGAATAACAGGACGGAGCAGAACACATGACAGTGGGCTGAAGTTACCTCATTAGAACAGCTGAATGCTTAATCAACAAACTTAAATGACATTTCTATTTTTACTTTCTGTGAAACGTCGCTAAAGTAGCAGCCTCACGTTAGATTTCTGAGAAGTGTTGTTTGTGCAGCTCCTGGAATATTGCTAGCTGCTAACAGGCTACAGTTGCCTGTGTGTTATTTATTTAATGTTATATTTACATACGTTTCAAAATTAAATGAAAATGTTTTTTCCACAGTTAATTAAAGGATAATTTGCTTTGTTATTTTGTAGATCATCTTAACAACATTTTGTGAAGCCGAGAAAATATATATTACTATTAATCATAATATATCATAAACGTGCAACGACTTGTCAACCGATCGCTTGAACTGATGGGTACAGGTCGGCTAACAGAGAATCTTTGGGTGAGAGCAGCCCTCGTCTGAACACAGCGACCCCTAACGACAGTACATGTTTTACCTCGGAGGAGCTGCTGCTTGTGGTTGAGGCAGTCTCTCTCGATGGTGGCCAGCTCGTGCTTGTGCTGCTGGATGATCTTCTTCAGATCGCTGTCCAGATCCTGCTGCTGCTTCTGAAGGAACTCTTGTTCCTGGAAAAAAGGGAGACAAGATTACAAACACAGGTCCAGGTGATAATCCACCGGGTCTGCAACACACAAGGAACCTGAGGAAGGCGCGATCAGAGAACTCCTTAACCCGCACCCACAACCACCAATGATCTTAGCCCGATGAGCGATCGGCCTTCAGGCTCTCTGCCAACTTCACCTCGGCTTGAGCTGACAAACAAGACAGTTATAATTTGTCTCATCAATACGACTACCGTAATTTTCGGACGATAAGCCGCGCCTTTTTTCCCCATTTTTCGACGCTGCGGTTTATATAACGGTGCGGCTAATCTATGGATTTTTACAGCTAACGGCCACTAGGGGACCTCCTAAATCTATGGATTTTACAGGTTACAGTCCACCACCTTTAACTCTATGGGCTCTATGGCCGGTCCGCGGACCCCCACCTTTAAGCGGCGGGTTCCAGCAGGAAAAGCTGGAGGCCGGAAAAGAGTGAGACAGGTAGCGCGCAAAAGTAAAAGTGGAACCGAGAGTGGTGCGAGAGACAGAACGAGAGCAAGACAGACAGACATTACGAGAGCGAGACAGTTTGTCCCCGTACCACTGGTTGAAAACCGCTGCTGTAGATCACTGCCGGTACGTGCGCTGGGAGCGCACCGTTTAAGTTTGAAAGTTGAAAAGTTTGTGTGTCTGAAACGCTATGTGATACAGTACACTTTACACAGCACAGTACATGTTCTGTAGCTACTATTGCACTAAATGGTAACACTTGAATACGTTATGCAAATATGCAACTTGTTNGGTGCTTTTGAGAAGCCAAACGCGTCTCAATGTGTTCCTAGTGGCGTTTCGCGCCAATTTCGTTCTCTCCGGCTCGCTGATTAACGTAGTGAACATATTATTCGATATTCTCACCACTCCTGTATCTCTGAAGTGGGTTTACAGACCAATGCGTAAGTTTATATTAATAATCATATTTTGAGTTCCTTAGAAGTAGAAGTAGCGAATATGTCCGACGTTATCACTACTATCAGTAACGCGTTGTGGGGTCCGTCCGTCCGTTAGTCCGTCCGACTGACGGACGGACAACTTCTCACTTCAAAAAAGAAGAAGAAATCTAGATCGCAAAATAATTAAACAAGCGAGTGCCTGTTTTTCCTGACCAAGGACAGGTTCCTTGAACACAACACGAGCGTAATGTGTCTTCACGTGGTCATGTCTCGTCTGAAAGGAGTGTAGACTTGAGTGCTTACGGAGAGCACCGGAACGCCGCTCCAGCTCTTCAAATATTGCAGTACCCATAAGGAGCCGTACACATGCCGCAGTGTTTGCGTGGCTGTGTCTTTAGTTGCAAGCACAGTGGCGATCTGTTATTAGCATCTGGTTAGCTAGCTATGCTAACAAATTTAAAGAGCTTTTCTACAACCAGGCGGAAGAGAGCTCTCTCCTGAGAGGCTCAAATAACCTCAGCTCAGGGAGGTTAAGGCACACCTTGATATGATCATTACAATTATTAATGAGACATTAGAGACTAAATTAAAAACAGGTATAAAATACTATATGACTGTAACAAAAAAGTTGTTAAAAGTAACAAGAATAGAGTTTAAAAGGGGAGTGATTTGTAAAATATCCAAAAAGAAAAATCTGCTTACAGTTCTGTTTCAAATGGGTGTTGAAAGATGTACCCATATATCTCCTCATGTTGCTCTCAAAGTGCACCAGATTGATGCTTTTAACTTCAATATTTAAAAACAAATCTTCCCGGAGGAGCATGCCCCCGGACCCCCCTAGAGGAGGTTAGGTCCCCCCCACTTAAATCATGTTCACATGGATACTAAATACATTTGCACACATCTTGTGTCCATATCTTTCTTTTTTTGATGGTCATGCCACACCGTGCACATACATGTATACGCGACTCATGGTAAGATATCTGGATTCAGAGGTTGCTTTTTCTTTGCACAGCATGAAAGAAAGGCCAAATGAATTGGCTGTGATTTTAGTTTTTTTAAGCAGAGGTTGAGTTCAATCATTTGTACAGCCCTCGGAGGATGTTGTAAAAATTGAAAGGAAAAAGATTCCCCACCCCTGCTGTAAATATAAAATAAAAACCCTTGATTTATAACTTAACATCTCTTTCTCCTATTGATCTGAGTATATTATAAAGAATAGCCAGTTAATTAAATAAAAGGATTATAGCACAGGCCTTTGTCAGATGGTATATTACGCTGTTTTTTTCCTGCTTCGAATAGTTCTCTCTTTTTTCACCATACCTGTGTTTGCATCACTGTTACTTGCTTGCCCACTTACGTACTTACATCCTTTCATATTTACTTACTTAGTTTCTAAATTCCTTACTTTTACTTGCATACTTCCTAACTTATATACACACTTACTCATTTGCTTACTTACTTTTTAGTTGGTAAAAAAAGTGTCAGTGACATTTATTTTCTTTTAAGATGGCTCAGCGCTTTTCCCTTCATACCGACGTCCACACAAGTGTTCTGGAAGTTGCATTATGTGCAACAGGACACTGTCATTTTAAGATTTGGAGACGAGGAAGCAGAAGAGAAATATGTGCATAGAAATAGCCCACTGTGGTGGTTAAATGGAAGGTTGCCATGATCCTCCACAGAAATACTCATCCAGATGTACGAAAAAGAGAATCAATCAATCCAAGTTTATTTATATAGCCCAATATGACATATGTTACAATTGTCTCAGGGGACTTTGTACAGAATATGAATAGGACACCCTTTTTCCTTAGACCATCAGTTTGGACAATGAAAAACTTCCAAAGAAACCCCCCAGTTAATGGGGAGAGCCACAGAGGAGGGATCCCTCTCCCAGGACGGACAGACGGCAATAGACGTTGTGTGTAAATTAAAAAGATAATACATTTACAACATAGGTAGTCCAAATGCTTTGAAAATGCATGTGTCTATAAATAAGTAGAAGTTAAAGATGGGTCCAGGTGGAAGTCAACAATCCTCTGGGTGCCATCAAAGAAGCAGTAAGGTGAGCGTCAGGCAGGACCACAGTGACAGGGACAGCCACGACTCAAGATCCAGACACACAGAGAAAACAATACAATACTTCCTCCAACTGCACAGATCTACGGGTGGTGGTCCTACTGAGTTTTGAGCCATTATGAGTTAGCCTGAATGCAGATGGTTTGTGAATGACTAATTTTGCCGTGTGAAGGATGACTTTATTATTTCCTCATGCAGGGTTTAATATGCTTTTAGCTGTTTGATGCCTTCTATAGAATTCTGCAGGACCTAAAACCCAGCAATGAATCAGCATTTTTCACTTTCCGATTAATCCATAATCCAATGGAAAATCCCATGGCTTGTCAAGGGAACCAGGGCAATGCTAACTTCCACGTTAGCTTTACTAAATAAAGAGGCAAGTACACGTTATTAAATCAAATAGTTACACATCAAAGGTTAAAAAGAACAAAAATAAATACGAATGAGCAGCAGCATTACAAGAAAAACAGATATGGCTTCCCTGTGTGGAAGACACCGTCCAGACCCGGTTTTCAACCGTTAAATGATAATAAGTACAACATGATTCAAAGAAAGGCTTTTGTAAAGGCCTATTTTCTTTGTTGAGTGTTTGTAGAAAGAACTTCATTTATTTGATTGACCACGAGCTGCATAACATCAAGCAATCATCAGAGGCCAGAGAAGTCCTCACAACTATGACTAGAACTCATACATTTAAAGCTAAAGAGTTAGAAATGTACCTTTTTGTACATTTTGTGTAATATTTGGTTTATCTTTAATATTTGTTTTATGCATGCTTCTTAGTTAACATTAAGCTGTCTTTGGCTATTTTCTAATGTAAAAAATGCACATTTCCCCTCTGTGGGATGAGTAAATGTATTCTGATTCTGATTCTGAAGTGGCTTGAGGAAACAAAGGAAGGAGGCCTTGGCATTATATAAAAGTGTAAATTGCGCACTTTTTGAAAGCGTACATAACAAAGGGTATTGCCTCTCCGATTTGACACACTAATAGAACAGAATCAAATTATTTTACAACGATTCCTCTCACTGACATGACTGTGTGTGTCCTGCAGAGTAAGAAGCGCCAGTACGACCAGGAGGTGGAGAACCTGGAGCGGCAGCAGAAGCAGACCATTGAGCGGCTGGAGCAGGAGCACACCAACCGGCTCCGGGACGAGGCCAAACGCATCAAAGCCGAGCAGGACAAAGAACTGTCCAAGTACCAGAACATGCTGAAGAACCGCAAGAAAGAGGTCAGTGTGTGAACCACGCCTTCTTTTAATTCCCCTTCACCTCTCTTATGAGGGTGGCATAGCTTGTACAGTTCTTTTTATAGTTGTTTTAATACTTTGACACACCCAAGCCTCTCTGATCTTTCCTATAAGTGTTTACATAACCAGCTGCTAAATCAGTCAGTGCTGCCACCTCTCCTTCATTTTGTGACACATTGCTAATCTGTCCACAGCTCATTTTATTTTCTTCTCATGGCTGACACAAACAGGAATTTGGACTTTCTCAAACGCATGTGACAAACGCTATCATGAAATGTATTAAAGAGGATATTATCCAAACCCTGCCTGAGGAGGTAATGAGGGATCAGATTGCTGTGGATTTTGAACTTTGGCACACACTTTCAGCTCATTCCCTCTGTTGAACAGACTTCTGACTGTGTGAGGGTATCATCCAACAGTTTTTCACTTAGTGTTTTGATGCAGTTTCAGGACTTTTTCCCCCTTTTTTAACCTTCCACCAACCTGAATTTGCAGTGTGTGTGCGGTGTGTGTGTAGTGTGTGTGTGCAGTGTTTAGTGCGATATCTAGCTCGATTACTAGCAGGGTTTTGTACTGGGATCGTCAGGTACTAGCCCTTGTTCTGATTTAGTCCTTTTGTGTGTGCGCGCGTCACTGGATACCTCCTCAGATATGGCGCTTTTGTTGTGTCTCTTGAAGCATGACTCATCACTCTTTAGACTAGAAAACACTATAGTTTTTTACCCTAGGCTAGATACGTTTATTACAGACACAAAGGCAATTCAAAGTGCTTTACATTGGCATTAACACGCAACTCACAAACAAATTAGATAAATGGTAAAAAAAACTTAGTTAATAAAAGACATTGTGAATCCAGATAATGCTGCAAGAAGTGTAGAAGTGTAATAATAAAACATGGAGCCATCATCACCTGCTCAGGAAGTTTGTTCCAGATCTGCAGAGCTTAAAACAATTCAAATCTACCTCTGTGTGTTTGGTTTTGACCCGTGGAACATTGAGTAAACCTGTTCCAGATGATCTGAGAGTTCTGGTCGATTTGTAATACTTGTGGGGGTGGTGGTAGCGGGGGGTTGAGGTGACGTGCAACAACATTAACATTAACCTTTCTGTTGGTCGCTTGTTAGCAGACCCTTCAGAAGATGGCAGACGAACAGGTACAGACGGGGCCCATAGTGATAGCCCTATAGTTTAAATCCACTACCCACAAATAACCATATGGACATGGGTTACTATTTTTTTTTTTTTAATGGTAAATCTGTTTAGGAACCTATCAATGTGATTTTAAGTTGGGGTGGACCTCAAATTCTCTAGGGGGGTCCGGGGGCATGCTCCCCCGGTAAGATTTTATTTTAAATGTTGGAGTTAAATTCATCAATCAGGTGCATTTTGAGGGGGAAATAAAGAGACTAGATGTACTCTGGGAACACCTATATGAAACAGAACTGTATACATTTCAATACTCATAAAATCAGGGCCATAACCAATAACATATCCAATATGAAAAAACACTGACACTCTCAAATGGAAATATGTGTTTACATAAATGGTGACCAAACCGTTGGAGACCCACTGAGAACTTAGACTAAGTTAACTATCTAAACACTCAGAGAGTCCTTTACCTCACCTGAGCTGAGGTTATCCCGAGCTTGAATGACACACTGTATGACAGTGGCCATGTCGACAGGCCACATCATGTAGACAGCCAGTCACCCTGTGTGAGGCAGACCACTTAACAGGCCAGGCCATCAGTAAACCCCCTGGTCCTCCCGATGGCCAGTCCGGGACTGGGTACAGAAGGCGTAGAGCAAGGGATCATTGTCCACAAGTTAATCGATCGCAGATGGCGTCATGTTTGCGGACGGAAAAAATAAAAATAGGTCGCAAAATATACTTGGGCGGCCGTTAATATACCTGGGCGGCCCGCCCAAGTATAGTCTATGTGTGGGAAACCCTGGAGNCCGTCTACAGCCACCAGAGGGCGCTCTAGGCTTGTGACAACTATATGCTGCTCCTGTACCACTGAAAAAAACGAAGAAGAGAGCGGACGGTTCTTCCGGGTTAGCCCGGAAGAACCGTCCGCTCTCTTCTTCGTTTTTTTCAGTGGTACAGGAGCAGCATATAGTTGTCACAAGCCTAGAGCGCCCTCTGGTGGCTGTAGACGGTTCATGTCAGTCAGCATGAATTGACATTTAAAACATATATACGTCGCTCCTGACTATAAGTCGCAGGACCAGCCAAACTAGGAAAAAAAGTGCGACTTATAGTCCGGAAAATACGGTACGTTACCAATCAACCAAATATTGCACATTTTTTACATACATTGCTTTATTTTTGTTCAGAAGGCACGTTTTTGAACTGATCCTTCAAACTTTTTAGGCTATGAATGAAAAAACTAAATCACAGCTACATTCATTGCCAGGGTAAATTGAGGCCAGTCCTGAAGCTGGCAGTTGTTCCTAAAGGGAATGCAGAGTCAAACTAAGCTACATGCGTCCTTGCACATGAGTTTCCATAAAGAGACAAGGAGCCAGGAAGAGCCGCTGACGAAACAAAATGGTAAAATTGTCCCCACAGTACAAACACACGATACTTCCTGCTTTTGGTAAATACATGAAACTAAATCTATGCCAAAGAAAAGTACTTCCTCCTGAAGGAAAAAATACCAATGGGCTTAAGTAAGCAATACATAACAGAGTAACAGAACAATATTTTCACAAGATCCTTTTTTGTAACTGCACAGCTAATTCTGGTTAACTGTACACATTGAATTTTTCAGAGTAATTTTTCATACTTGCTTTTTTGAATATATATATATATATATATATATATATATTTATTTTTTTCTCCTATTTTATTTTTTATAGTATTGAAATTGTTATTTATTTGCTTGTTTTTATAACTAATTTCCTCTTAGTGTGTTTATGGATACGCGATTGGACACCAAGGAAAATTGCTTGTTTGTGAAACCCTGCTTGGCAGTAAACATGATTCTGATTAAGTTGTAAGGTTACGAGTGTGCTCTTGTACGTCTGTCTTTGTGGGGACTTTTTTTAGACCCTATGAGGTCACTCCTCAGGTCTTTAAGACTTCAGTTAAGGTTAATGTTAATTAAGGACTGGAGTTACACCATGGACGTATAAGGAGTACTGGCAGGGGCGGCGGGTACTGTAGGCTAGGGAAGGCTAAGCCTTCCCAAATATTTTTGTCACTGCATCCTGGTAAAATAAAAATATAATGTTTGTGTCTTTCACATTAGCGCTGCTATGCAGCCATCTGTGCCCTGTGCACTACGAAGCCAGTTCAACATACCCTGGATATCTTTGAGTTATCTTAACTAACCCTAACAAACGAGATCTCGTTAAGCGGTCCTACGACGCTGGTTATCAACTCGGTAAATAAAGCCAGGGTTTCTTTCTCCAGCTGAGAGCGCGTTCACGTGAAAGGGGCGAGGTTAGCAACATTTGACCAATCAAACAGGGAAAAGTGTACCGACAGCGCAGCGTCATACTTCATTAATGAAAAGTAAACTAATATTAGACAAATATGAACTTTAAACATCCATGACTTAAACATATAATCCAGGATACAAGCAGCATAGTTGCACCTGCAAGGTGAATATAGAACAACTGGTTAAAAAATAAATAAACTACAGAGTGTTTGAAAGCGTACAACAGTTTTATGATATCACTGCCCCATCTAAGACACGAGTGGATCTGACTTTAATTACATTTGAGTTGAGTGTTTCGTCAACCTAATGTGTTGATTAAAATAATACTCATTCATACAGTATGTGACAATGTAAGTGTTGCACGGCAAGATACGCCTCAAGAAGCTGACTCAGATAAGGAAATATATGACACATTATGATATTATATGATCGATGATCTGATTGATGATGTGATATGAATGATAAGTGCGACACGTCGGCGTCTTCTCTGCATACGGCAATTTAAACTGTATTTCCTTTATCCTGTAATATGACTTGATAGATTTAAACTCTGCACACTGAGCTCTGATTGGTCAGCAGGCGGTGCTTTCACTGAGCTGATCTCTTTTCTATACACGCCGGAGGCGGGCAGCGTCAGGTAAAAAAAGTTATATAGCCTTCCCAAACCTGAGCCTCACGCGCCGCCTATGAGTACTGGATACAGCGTTGAAGACGGGGTCCTGTTAAATCCTATGAAAGCTGCTCAGTGGCACATGAAGCCAAAAAGGACTGTCTCCAGAGCAAATGTAGTGGTATCAGGGCCCATGAAGGAAGCGTTTTCCCTAAGACCCGCCTTCTATCCGCATGATGAGATGAGTTGAATTTCGCTTTCACCACATTTTCAACCTTCAGACTTTCAGGATTCAAATAAAGGCTATAA
The DNA here is from genome assembly GCF_000735185.1 of Notothenia coriiceps. Lineage (NCBI taxonomy): Eukaryota > Metazoa > Chordata > Actinopteri > Perciformes > Nototheniidae > Notothenia > Notothenia coriiceps. The sequence goes on along the minus strand of NW_011339672.1, from coordinate 26,683 downwards.
AAGTGTTTGTGCTTGGTAGTTGAATCATCTCGAAGAAAATATCCACTGTTTTACACACGTCTCTTTCCCAATGTAAGTCTTTGGGGAAAATATTTTTTGGGCCCAATGAGGTCACGGATTGACACAGAAGTTGTAGTACCAACTTTTGGCCACTACGGAAATTAGCTTCAATGCCCGAGGCACTTTCTGGGGTCTTGGATTACACTTGTAGTGGTGATGTAATGTGTAGGGGCGAGGTAATGCGTCATGTCAATGAGGGGTTTGACAACAATATGAATGCCAGTTGTGGGCCTCACCGTGGTCTCCTGCTCGAAGCGGCGGAAGATCTGCTCCTTCTGCTGCTGCAGCTTGTTGCTGAGCTGCTGCTGGGCCCTCTGCTCCTCCTTCTGCAGGAGACGCAGCTCCCTCAGCTCCTGGCGCCTGGAGAGGGGGAGGAAGAGAGAGAAAGGGTGTTAACTCTCTGTCTTTCTTCAGCATTTAGCAGGCCACAGTGGTGAGGAAGAGATCAGCTACACACAATCAGGTTGTACACTAGTTTCTGGGCAGAATTGTTATTTATTTAAAATTGATGAATACCTTAGGAATCTCATCTCCTCGTTCTTCGTATCATTGTCAGTGATGATCTTGTATGTAGTAACGCTAACTTTTTCTCCGTCCACAATGAATTTGCGAGTCTTTTTCAGCGTCTTCTTATGGCGCTTGTTGTCCTTGGAACAAAGACAGAAAAAGTTTATATATACATATAAGAATGAATTAGAATCAGTATACTTTATTCATCCCCGAAAAAAATGGGTTATTAATATAAACATAGGAAGAAATTATGTGAATTAAAGAACTAATGTAATGCGCAATAAAAAGAAAAAATGAAATATTTATATACACATAAAAAAGGTATATATATAAAAAAGGAAATATAGAAAAGAAAAATTCTTGAATTAAACATAAGTAGTTAAATAATGAGCAATAAAAAGCTAAAATGTAATATAGACATTAGTACAATTAAAACTATTTCTAAACAAACAAACAAATTATTCGTATGTGTGAACCTACCTGGCAATGAACCCGTTTCTGATTCTGATATGGAGTTTAATAGTGTCAATAAAAATAATAAAGAAAAAAATATATACAAATATTTATAAAACATAAAAAGTTTAAGTAGAAATGTGTACATTGTACTACGATGTATACAGTGGTGTCTTGGTAATAATAAGATATTAATGCTAAACAGCAAAGTCTAAGTCTCTGAAAGCCTGTAATGCAGCGCGAGTTACCTGTACGGAGACAGATCCAGGCTCTTTAGTTTTGGACAGGAAGCTGGAGATGGACAGATTGAGGTCCCCGCTGCTGTTATCTGCGGCAGATCCAGTCCCAGAGTCTGAATCCCTCTCTTTGTCATCCTTAGCTCTGTCTGGAACCGTCTTCTCGTCTTCTGCGTTCTCCTTTTCTGAGGGCTTCTCTCCATTCTGTTCTTTTGGGACCACTTTATCTTGCTCTGGTAGTGTCAATGTCACTTTGAGGTTTTTGTACCGCTCCTCGTCGTCCTCCTCCTCTGCTGGTGTGATTGGATCCTCCATGGTTTCCTCCTGAGGAGCCTCAGTGACCTCTGGACTTTGAGGAACCTCGGCTGTGTCCACTTCCTTCTCGTCCTCAGCGGCGATCTCCAGCTGCTGCATTTCCTTCGCAGGTGCCTCTGGTTCTGGCTCTGGTCCAGGGGAGGCAACATCTTCCTCCACTGCTTTCTCTTCCTCATCTTTAGCTGGAGTTTTTGGGCTCTCCTCCATGGGCTCCTCAGCTGCAGGGGCCGCGGTCTCCTCCACAAAGCTTGTGTCCACCACATGGTTGTCCACAGGGAGCTCAGTGGGCCTGGGCAAGGGCACAACTGGCTCCACCTTTTCAGGGACGGATTCCAAGATGGAGGGAGAGAGGGGGATCTTCTCATCCTCCGAGCTGGCCACGCTCACATCCGAGGGGCCGCGTTTGTGGCCCTGAAGGAAGGGCACAAGTCTCAGTTAGATAGTTAAGGCTAAAGCTAGAACAAAATTAGAGTGCAGTGATGTAATGAGCAGTCACTAGAGTAATTAGAGCTGAAACAATCGACTAATTAATAAAAATAATTATCAGCAATCCGTCTAAATAATAGATGGTCATCATTTCGAGCCTTTTTCGAGCAACAATGTTAATTTCCTTTTCTTTGTTTTCCATATGGTATAATGAGAGATTAGCTGTCTAAATCAATACAAAGCGAATTGTTAGCTGAAGCTCCAATTAATATAAATAAAAGACAGAGATGGTAAAACCGCTGGGTCAACAATGCACTAGGGCTGCAGCTAATTCATTGATTTACAATGATGATTAGAACAATCTGACAATTATTTTCTCAAAGTATGATTATAAAAATAAGTATTTGAGTGAAACTAAAAAATAAATATTGTTATCATAATTTGTATACATCACTCTTACCAACATTTACATTATCGTTATTTAAAAAAAAAAATATTAATGTAAATTGTGTATTTCTATCAGGTTAACATTACTACTAACTCTTGAAACGTTATTTTGATCTCTTTTAACATTTTATTTTGAAGATGAATTGTTCAAATGTTCAAACTTATTGCTAAATTATTTTAAAATATATATTAATACCTGTATATGTGAGAATGCACTAATCTAAATGTCAGTTTGCTTGAATTGACTCAAATTGTTAATAAGTTATCCAAATAGTGGCTTAACTTACCATTTAATCTCTAGAATAAAGTAATAAGACGCACAAAGCCAAATTATAGCAGTAAGCGGAACAAGCCTATTGTGACTGCTAAAACTATCTGTTATGCTACGCACAAAATTCTTTATTATTCCGCCAGGTTATTTTGCGCCTCTTCTTCTCCCACATTGAACATCGCAGAAACTCCGTTCAAACATCAACACGTTCAGCTCGGTCGGGAATCAATGGCTATTACTTTTATCATTCATAACTTTCATAATTCCAGAGATACATCCCAAAATTCATCACATTTTTAACATGGAAGTCAATGGAGAAACTCTTCAGACTTCAAAAATCTTCATGCGACTTCAACTGCTAACTGCACCTTCATACTTTCACTCAAACCTCATTCTAACTTTAAAATGTCACACATCTTTCTGACATTATTCGTGTAACACTTAAATCTGATTCGTACTTTTAGAGATATTAAACATGGTTCAGACCTTGGTAAAGAGGCCTTCTTCAGATTTTAGAGTGCGTGATGTCACAGCTAGAGTGGAGGACAGATTTAATTTTGCCCTTTTACACCTGCCATAATTCCCAAACCCTACATTCCTGAGACATAATTTTTCATGAGAAACGTAGGAAAACATCTCATAGCTTGAAAAATAAAAATAAATTAAGCAAAATAATTAAACAAAATGCCTCTGGAGGGCATGAAGTGACAAAAACGTTCAACATGTCTCCATTAAACCCCATTGTAAGTTCAGCCTCATCGATCCCCACAACAGCAGCCGCACACCTTTAGTTAATCTGCTAAAAAGGCCACATTATTAACCCGAAAGTACACAAAATGTACACTTCAGATGCTCAAGTTCCTTGACATAATTCAGGCTTTGAAATTTCACCGATATCTGTTACTGTTCTTCAACAAAACGTTCACATGTAAGAGGTTTATCTTTTATTCCGAACATTGAAAATGCTCTCCTCTCACTGATTACTGCACATCACCATGGTAACCTTTGATCTCTGGACACGTTTTAGCTCAAATATAAACACCTGTGTCATGAAACACGATGATGTCATAACTCCAACTGACATGCGCAGAGCAGCAGACTTCAGATAATGGTTAATGGTCCTGCCCTCAACAGCTCTACGTCAATTATGGGGTGTCATCATATGCCGTTTCCATGGAAACGCATCCCTCGCCAAAAAAGACAATGTCGCTATACATTAACTCCTATGAAAATGTTCAAAAAGTGCTCAAACTTCACATGTGTGCTAACAGTCCAGCCGTGAAGACATCTAGGGGACAGTTTTGAGATTTTTTCAAATGCCGTTGCCATGGCAACACAATGCTCGCCCAAGCGGCAAACTCTGGGGAACAGTCGGGACGCCAGTACGGAAGTGATACACACTGCAGTTCATACATGGGCCGCTAAGGACTGACTGCAGAAAGGAGCAATTTCCATAGACCCCCCATGTTAAAATGCCCAACTTTACAGCAGAAAAAAACCTGTTTCTACCCATGGATGCAATAAATATTATTATCGATATAGTTAGATTCCACCTTCATGATTATGAATCTGTGAGTGAATTGTTTTCTAACACGACCCTTTATTTATATTAGGTCTTAAAGTTTTTTATAAATTAGGGCGTGGTCCCTTTGATGGACATGTACATGCCTCACTGTCAGCTAACAGCAACTTGTCCACTCTGCTAGGCTAAAACCATAGAGGCTACGACGTTAGTTAGTCATAGTACTGTACTTGACCCTTTAGCTTTAGCCGTGTTCGTGGTGATTGTGCCTTTTAGGGAATATTGTTACAAATACCAGACAATTAAAATGTCGTTCTGTGCGCTTGAATGTACTAACAGAACTTCCAAGTAGTCTAAAATGATAATATTATACATGTTAATCCCGTTCGCAGGTGTGTTTGTGCTTGGTAGCTTAGCTTGTTACTTATTAGCCAGCTAAGGACGTTACCCTTTATACATACATATACATTTTAGTTTATGATTCAGCCTTGGGTAAGACTTTTATAGTCTATGGCTATGACGTCCATAATGCTAAACGGGAGCAAATGTTAATAGGGGACCCAATTATCCCAGTGGTGGCTGCCGGAGCTAACGGACCCGCAGGGGACTAGCTCCAGCCGGCGTCCTGGAGCTAACCCACTGCGGCTCCGTTAGGTCCGGGCGATGGAGTCCGTCGTTATAACTGGAGATCAAGGAATGCAGCGAAACGCAGACTTGGTTCGCCTGCTGTAGTATTAGCTAAATAAATTATGTTGAACAAGGCTTATTAAGATGAACATAGCCACAATTGTTCTGCTATGTATCGGTACTTCTTTTCTTAACGTGTGAATGACAAGCATTAAGAATAACAAAATATAGCTAATTCTATTGCAGATTGTCTCATTTGATTATGAATGTAACGTTTATATAGGGGAACTACACTGTTAGCAGTAACTTGGTATGCATGTATTTCATGTTAGCTTAGCTTCTTAGCCTGAGCTAGCTCTGTTTACTTCCAGTTCGGAGGCAGCAGGTCCCGCCTCGGCTCCGCCTCTTTGCCCTTATTTGGAGCAGGCGGGATTAGACTCTGACGTCGCTGTCAAGCGTTAGTGGCCAACTCCGCCTACTAAGGGCTTCTCGGCAACTCTGCAGAATCCTATGGGTGACGTCACGGACACTACGTCCATTTATATATACAGTCTGCTCCTTCCACAAACTTTCAGCTAGAGACTTCATTCTAACTCCAAAATGGTCACAAGACATTCAGCTATTAAAGTTGTTTTCAGCTTTTTGATATATTTTACAGTTATTGAATTATCAATGTTTAAGTTTTGGTACATGTTCAGTCCGTGTTAGATTTTATAACGGGTGTCTCCCAGGGTTGCCAACTCTCACGCATCTGGCGTGTGACACACGCTTTCATTCTCAATCTCACGCTCTCACGCTGCCAAAACTATTCTCACGCCAAAAACAAGAATAACGAAGACTAGAAACGGTTTTGAAAACTTTTGTCACGTAGTGATCGTCTTCTCAAGAGAACATCTTTGATAATGTCTTCTGACCAATCAGAATCAAGATAACTGCGTGGTGTTGTTGCAGGAAGTCCCGATGCAAAATACTTTTGCTGTAGTACATCTCAACTATATACATCGATACAACATTACGTGTTGATAGAAATCAACACGTAATGAAATAAGACCCCACGGTTTGATGATTGATAGGTGTGTGGGCTGTCTTTCATTTTGACACACAGAACAATGGGGGCTATCCACCCTTATCCACAATGTAAAGTAATTCACACAGCCTCTTCCCTGTTCTTCTCTCTGTGAGGAGCAGCAGGTTCAGCTTTCAGAACAAAGTAACAAAAAACAAAAGTGGCATTCATTTTTTTAAATATGTCGTGTAGTAATAGATGTATTTATTTTCTTCAAACGAGAGTATAGGCTACCAGAATGTGTATTTTATGTTAGTATTAAAATTTAATAAAGTCTCCTGGGGGGGACATCCCCAGACCCCCCTGGCAGGGGTTTTTGGTTTTCAGGCATGTCAACATCTTTTCACGCTGGGGGAGATTGCCAGGATTGGCTCCAAGGTCGCCCTTTTTATTTTCAGCTCAAGAAAATTGTGCCTTTTATCTTCATACGTTCAATTTGGATGAGAGCAGGGGAAATAATCTAAACGCCTCGCGTGGCGTTTCAATTGTTCAGGGGAGGCCGTGTATGTAAAATTACATTGCAAAATACTGACTTGAGCCCCCCAGCTGTATGGGTTTAGCCTACATAGACTTACCAACACAACATACTCTGGAGGCCGCACTGCCGACCCGTATTGGCGCATGCACAGATCTAAGATCCTCAGTTGACATGAATCAAAAGTAAAGTCTGCTGCTTATTTTTTATCTGGCCAAATTAGAGTCAAAAGAGTATAATGAGAGTGGAGAGTGTGTTAATTAATATATTTTGCTGGCAGTTTTGAGTAAAAGTCTGTAGATTTGTTTGTGTGTGTATGTTCATGGGGTCCATCGAAATTAAATTTGGTTGGAAACATTCGCGGCCTCTTGTGATAATCGATAATTTGTCGGCACGCGTTGTATAACCTTTTTCGCACTGCATAAATTTTTAATATATAATCGATAATTCAAGTACATCCCTTTCAACTGTTAGTCGCATTCCTCGTGTATAGGGCAACGCCTTTATGCGAGTGTCATTTATTTATTGCTATCTCATAAGCTCATTTAATGTTATCGCGATCGCTTTGACAAATAAAACGGACCAACAACATGTGTTTGACTTTCATTAGTGAATGCACTATGTGCCCTTAAAGTCTGTGTCCATATTGTGTATTGTAATATATCGTATATATACTCCTATATACCTATGATACAGATGCCGCTGCTGAACACGATATCCAGTCTTCGTTGAGCGATTGTGTAATTAAACCCGATGATAGCAAAATCTTCACTCCGCCGGTACCCAAGTTGGCAACCTGGGGAAGGGGCTCTTCAGAGCTAGAGGGCGTGACATCATCCACTTAGAGTAGAAGCGTCTTTGCAATCGTCTGAAAATAATATTTTAAAATGTCTCAGCACCGCAAAATAGTACACTGATTCAATAATTCAAATGTCAGGAGCATATAGCTCTGGCTGCTCCAATTGACTTCATCATATCTCTTCTGCTCTTCCAGGCCTACATCAGAACGGCAAAACCAGCTCCACTCTGTACTTCAGTGCTCCCTTAAGATCCACAACTGGAGCGGAGGGGGGGGGTGTAACCACATGGGTAAAGCACAAGACGGCTTGATAGCTGCGCCATCACTGCCCCACCTGCTGTTCAGATACCTGTCAGCCTAGTTCAGCTCTCAGAGAAGTGAAATCTCGCCCACTCGCTGCTAGCTGAGAGGTGAAATGGCGGCAGAAAGGAGTTCAGCTAGACGCGGGAAAACCTTCTCTGTTCCATCGTCTGGAATTTACTGAATGGATCCGGTACCACTACCTGTGGACCAGCTACTGCATGAAGTGTATTAAACAGCAATGGGATGGAAGAGGCTATCCCAAGCTGGCCCTCAGTGCGGCAGAGAAGCTCCGGGCCTGTCTAGCTGAAAACAGCAGTAGCAGCTGGTGAGGAGCGAAGAAGACTGGACCCCCACCT
>NW_011339672.1:10073-18772 GCF_000735185.1 Notothenia coriiceps | reverse complement strand
GTAAACAAAAAGTTAATGGTACTTGTCATTAAATGTGTGTGAGATCGATTGAGGTATACACATAAGGTCCACTTCTTCAAACAAAAGAATTAGAGACACACCATCACGAATTAACGACAGCCTCACTGGCCTGGTCTGCGGAGAGCTATTATAAGAAGCACTTTTGTTATTATATTTAATGTATTATTACCCAAATTTATAGCGCGAAAAGACTGGGTTTCCCCCTGCGAATGAAACCAGTCAGCTGTTGGTTTGTTCTTGTTTTGTTTTTTTTGTGTTTTGTCTTCGTCAGGTCCTCCCTACAAACAAGGTCTCCCCCCTCCCGCCCATTGCCCAAATTCCTATTCGTCTCAACTCTCCACCCAAAACTCTCCTGACCTTGTCCCCACTCCCCTAGCTTAGGCCTCCAAACCCCCTCCTCAAGGGCTCGAAGCTGTGCTCTTCCGAGACAGGCTTCGAGGCCTCAAACCGGAACCCCTACACTCTCGTTTTGGCCCGACTCCACCTAGACTCCCTGGCCGCCACACCACTCTCCTACTCCTCCGTCACTCCGATCCCCCCCCCCGTTGCTACCACCTCCCGAAAACCACTCCGTGGTCCCAAACATGTGCCTTACGGCCACACTCTGCCGCTTCCGGTCCCTAAAGAGAACGTCCTGGCCGGCCAGCTACAGCTACGGGTACAAACCAGACACCCACTCCTCAGACCCCGACGTGCAAGACCTGTGCGACCTCAACACTCCCTACAACACGACTACGGCTTCTCCCCACTCAACGTATCAGTTCCGCCCTCCTCTACTCCGTGGCCACTTACTCAGCAGTCGACGGGTGAGTATGTGGCGCGTCGTGTGTGTTTTGTATGTGGGACCGCTGGCCTGTAGAATAAAGTATTTGATTGATTATACCCGCATTTATTAGCGCCGTCAAGCTACACAGATTGTATTCCTTTCATAGAACACGCGTATGGGGCCTGTGTAGTTGGCTCTTTCGAATAGCAACGCGGGTTTAATTATTTCGTACCGGAGCAAAAGAAATTTACTCGGTGCTGTAATGGGAGGACACGCGTGTTTAATAATTTGGCACCGGAGCAAAATAATGAAAGAAAGGTACTTGGGAGGTCCCGAACGATCTAAACAAAACAAACTGCCTTTTTACGACAGAAAAAACAAAGCCGTCCAACACGATTTTTAAAAAAGACATCAACATATCCTTACCGTTCAAGACTTCTTAACGAACCACCCTTACGAAATACGACTTTTCGACTACGATTTGACGATACGACTTTACAGTACACATCTCTTTCACTTCTAAATCTAACTTACTATGTACTGTACCCCCGAAATACTATTCTCTTCTTTCTTCATTTTTCGATACCCTTTCGCGTCTAAAACTGACGTTGAAAACTGATAAGGGGGCTTACGCGCTTACCTAGACAGCGGGACGGTTGCCCGTAACTACTGAGGTATAAAAAAAAAAAATATGCCAACTACGCAACTACCGACTTAGCAATGGTTGGACACTTCAATAACACGACAAACCTCTAAAATGGACTGCAATAGTCTGTTGGCACAAAGTACACGCTCGCGATATCGAACAGGAATCGCCGGCGTAGGAGACTCCACGAAGCCCTCAGGCGTATGCAGGAAGCGGTTGCTTTCCGACAGGTAAGTTTTTTACTGTCCCTGAGAGGCTTACGCCGGCGTTACGCGGAAGAAAGGGGTCAAATCCCTAGTAAACCTACCATGTGAGGCGCCAAGGGGATAGGGTCTACTGCCCACTGCCACTTTACTCAAAAAAATTTTTTTTTATTCCGAACAACATTGCAAGGGAGTGCCAGTTTGCCAAACGACTAACAAAATTTACATGAGTGGGTTGACACCTGCTGTACTTCTTTCATTTGGAAAAAAACACAATAAATATTATAATGCCCGTAACCCTACAAAGAAGATGTAATAAGATTTATTGGTATATACTTCACTTTGTAAAAGCCTTGGGACAGAACCAAGATATAACAACCCTGAAGGACATATTTCATTGAAAAAAATAATTGACGAAAACAATATGGTAGAATGACGTGGTAAAACAAGGGAGACTTATCCGGGTCGGTTCCTCGCTGACGGCGTTGGAAGAAGGTCGGGGTTACGGGCGGGGCTCCGCTCTTACTTCGGGAGAAGGACCGCCGGGACAACGGCTGGGAGCCCTTTTGATTAAATGGGTTTGAGGTGTGGTTTATGCATGCCGACTAGAACCTAGGTATAACTTGTCAAAACTTGTTGTCAAAACCTTTTGTCAAACTTTGTCAAACTTTGATAAAACGGATCACAGTCTGAAAATGGCGTGAACACTGACGTCGACTCAACATTCCATGCCCCGCCTTTTACATCCATTGACGGTAGCAAGCGCGGGGGGGGTCCACGCTGTTTTTCCCTAGTTACTAGCTATCTGGCAGAGAAAGCGTCTGGGTCGACGCGGAGGTCGCCTGACGGCTCCGACCCCAGAGTCCTCCGACCCCAGAAACAACATACATCATGTAGCATTTCACATTTCCATAGCAACAACAACTTCCTGTCAACAGCGTAAACTCGCCTTCAAAATAAAAGCATCTAAATAAAACAGAAAGTTAACCTAAATTACATTTAAGACATATACAACTGCAACGAAAGTAACAAAAACAATGTCATATCCTTTTCAGTTTCACATAACACAAATTGGGTTATTTACACATCATGCGCCCTGGTGACCGGACATCTCCTTCCTAAAACGAGTAATAGGGGGAATAATCGGGCAGTTCAATGTGTGTAGAGGACGTGTGTGTGTGGCTAAAACGTAGCAGCCTCAATCTCTATTCAGCTGTTCTGAAGGTAAACACAGTGAAGGCGCTGCGTAAAAGACACAACTCTCTGCGCGCTGATAGCAGATACTGTGAGAGTCACAGACATGAATTCATAGATCAAGGCAGACTGGTTTACAGACTCTCCTGTTTTGCGAATCCGGTGCTTAAACAAATGGCTCTACACCTCTGGCCGAAATGTCCTTAAACGAAGTCCGAGTTTGAAATATATCTCAAATAATGTATGCACTGTCATTTCCCCACATAAACATAACAGTCTGCAATGAAACGGTTGTCTCCTGTGCGCTCCACTTCCTACTTGGCGCACCGGTAACTTTCTCGTCTGCACGAAAAAGTATCTCGTGCGAACGAGAAAGTATATCGTGCGCACTAATTAATAGAGCGTTGCCTCGTTTTATTTAAATTGAGGCCACGAATTACATTTCGTGCGCACAAATTAATAAAACGTGGCCTCGTTTTATTTATTTTTCTCTCTATGAAGCCTTCAGGGCTCCGTACAAATCCCTTTTGCAAACATATCTTGCATATGGTCACCCACCAGGTTTGCCTCTGGGTATTCCTCCTCCTCTTCCTCCTTGTGTTCTTCGAACTCCTCTGTGACTTCAGCCTTGGCCTCAGCGATGAGCTCCCTCACAGGCCGGCTGTCCTTCACACTGGACACGAATGGATGCTGTGGAGAAGCCAAACAGAAACAGCACGATTAGAAGCTTACAGGAATTCATTTGTGGTAGTAGTCTATTTGCTCATAGGAGAAGTACCCTACTATATATGTTATATATGTCCCCAGCACATAGAAAACTGCTGGATGCTAATTTGCATATGTTAGGCAATTTGGACAATTAGCATACATTGTGTCAATCAGCAATAATAAGCATTATAGCCTATGTTGACAACAGTTAAAACTGACAATTTTGGAGTGGTTTTGGGGGTTATTTAGGATGCCGAGTCAATTTCTGACATGTTCAGGATCCAAAATGGCAGTGATTGTGCTTGGCATGATTTTGAATAACTTTTGGTATATTTTAAAGTTTAAGAGGACTCTTGATCATTTGGATTGGAGAGATTGCTTATCTATTTGAAGACATATTGTCCAAAGTAGAGGTAATCATTTTCAACTTGTACTCTCTATATCGCAACACTACTCATTGTAGTCAAATCAGCCCACCTAAAATACAAATATAGCCACTGCTGAATATGTCAGAAATGGTTTCAGCATCCTCATTAACCCCCAAAATTGTCCAAATCAGCCAAGCCATTTTTCTGAACTAGTATCTGCATAGGATGAAATGTATTTTAATAGTTATGGCTGATTTACGCAACTTATGCTAATTGCTCAACATATGCAAGTTAGCATCCGGCAGTTTCAAGTGCTGGCAACTAGACTATAGTGCAAAGCATTATGGTGTAGAAAGATGTGACCTGTTGCAGTAAAAGTAAGTAGACACCCCACAAACGACTAGTCCCAGAGATTTTGATGTATAAACTGCAAACAAAAAAGACACAATATAGTACTTTCCAAAAACTCTGAGATTATTTAAAACATTTTCCCTGCATCATTCTTTTGTAACTATCCCCACAGTGAAGGAGTTGATCTTTAATACAAACAAAAGCACGAACACACTGCATCCTTTTACAACCTCACCTTCTTCAGGTTAGAAATCTGCTGAACATATTCTATCGCTGGCCTCAGAATGTAAAGCTTCTTCCATATCAAAATCTTCATCGGTGACAGAGCGCTATTTCGTATTTTTAAGCCCATCGAGTCTTCTTACAATACTTTATTTTATCTTTAAGTCCTGTGTTTGTGTATCAATGAGTCCTTATTGCTTCTCCGTAAACAAGTGGCTCTGATTTAGACCTTATGCAAGACGTAAAGCCTGTTCTGCTGACGTCATGAGTGTCAGTCTGGCCAGGTTCACTACTTGTGTAGTGAACAGGTACACAGATGTATGCTGCTTACACTCTGAATGACAGCTGGCACATGGAACGAGGATTATCGCAGGCTTTAAGTGAGCAGATAGTGAGAGAGAAACGAACCTGCAGCAGCTGTGTTGGAGTCCATCGGTTGTCCACATGCTTGTCCAGACAACGCTTTAAGAAATCACTGAACTCTGGGGACCTTTAAGGGTAGAAGTGGGACAGAAATACGCTTATATATTGGACATTCAGTTAAAAAACGTAATTGCTCTTCTATGTCAAAGACGCCTTCATCGTAAGTGTGCTAAAAACTTACACTGAGAAGTTATACATTTTGCCAATACTTATATACCACTGTAAATGTTATATACACATTATTCGTTTTAGTACAATTAGCCTATTTTTAACTACTTAATAATTATCTTTATTTTATACTGTTATTGCAAACATTAAACTCTTATGTTTATATAATATTCTTATTACATTTTTATATTATCTTTTTTATATACACATTTTTCCTATATTGTATTGGACATTTATTTGCCTATGTAATTATGAATATCTTAATTTTATTTAAACTTTTTATTGTACATTACAGTGGTGAACCGTCAGGGCCTTCAAGGTATTCAGAGAATACCCTGGAACACTCAGATAAAAAAAAAAGAATTATATAAATAAAGTGAATAAATGAGAATGGTATCTGTGTTGTTGATCTGTAATATTACAGTGGTACATTGATTTGTTTGTCCTTCTCGGACCATGCACTACGCATTTCAGTGGTTTTGTGTTAGAAAAAAAATGCAACCAATCAGATCTTGTTCTGGGTCTCTGTAGAATATCCTTCAACCAAGGTATTCTACATCCTTGATAGAATGCCCTGGCCCTCACACTGAATGAGAGCGTACGTTTGGACTGACAGTTTGATCAACCAATCATATATTGATTTGCAGCCAATGGGCGTGTTCTTTCAGAGTTTCCCTCGGTTCCAGGGTATTCTAGAAGGCCCGGTAGTTAACTGGCTCGAGACAGAGGATCTAGATAAATGCAACGTAGCAATTCATTTGAAGTTTTATTCGTTTTTTACGTCGAAATGGCAACAGGTGAAGATGATGTTGTTGCGGAATTGTTGTTAGTACCCTTTTCAAGACGATCATTCAGTGAAAAGATGGATATTATAAAAAAAAAAGGCCGTCCAACGCAAAGTGACTGCCGTTGTGACGTCCGTCTGACTAGAACAACCGCATTTTAGAATCCGGGGGGGTGTCTATAGAAGGTCCAGTTGTGATAGACAAGGTTCGCCAATGTTACATTATTACTTTAACTTCTCATGTTTGTATACATATTTTATTCTATTTTGGTTTTTCTTATAATTAAAAGTATCTTCATATTTACTTTAACTTATTTTGTTAACATAAATATATATATTATTTTTTTATTGTACATTATAACTTTAACTTCTTTGATCTATATACATTTTTATTTATAATTTACTTTTTCACTCTAAAACAGAGCAACTGTCACAAATCCCATTCCACTTTGGGATAAATAAAGTATTCTGAATCTGATGACCCCCCCGCTGAGCCTCACCAGCGGGACGGCTGCATCAGGGTTGGAGGATCGGCCTTGGCTATTTTCAGCAGCACTCTCATGGGGTTCATCTCGTGATTGGGCGGCTCAATCTGTGCCAGCTCGATCAGGGTGACCCCGAGGGACCAGATGTCCGCCTTGTAGTCGTACGGACGGTCCTTGGACGTCTCGCACATCACCACCTCTGGAGCCATCCTGGGAGGAAATTGTTATATTATTATATCAACATACAGCAGGATTTGTGGTTGCCACGTCAATAAACAGTCTATATGAAATAACTACAAGATGAAGCCTATTTTTGGTCACTATAGTTTGAAAAAAATAGTTTTCTCATTTAATAAAGAACTTTAGTGCAAAATGAACATTACAGTTTCAATTGAAATTATATAGAAACTACAAATATTTACCAACTTTTGCTGACTATGTTTGCAAATAAATACCAAGTAATCAATATTAAGACAATAGTTGTATTTAACTACAAACAGAATTAGGCAATGATATTCCTTCAATTGAATTGAAATTGAAAGATGTTATATTTAATTATTGCTCAGCCAAGGGATGGGATGATATGGATGTTTTATTGGCGATTACAACAAAAACAATTACAATAATAAGATTACATTTAAAAAAAATAAAAAAACATAAATGTTTTAAATTATAAATAGAGCCTTCTTCAAAAATACAGGAATTATCATTATATATTTATTTGTATGGTACTATAGCCATTTCGTACAATTTAAAGAAATGTTGAGCATGTTATGATGATTATCGGGATAAAATCTTGAATCATAATTATTATGGTAAGAACAACCGTCAAAATACATTTTCATATTTACTCATGGCTAAGATGGAGCATTTTTTACTTTCTTTTATTTATTTAATCAAATTAATTAGCAGGCTTTTTTTGTATTGGCCATGTCCATGCTTTGTTTTATACTCCACTCACCAGTAAGGCGTTCCAATGAAAGAGTCTCTCCTCTGGAAAGTTTTGGTGTTTTTGGCCGACACACCAAAGTCAGCTGGAAGACATGGAACAAGCCAGAAATTAACCAAAGGAAAACCACTGTCACCATGTGAGACTGACCGTTGAGCGGCCCGACCAAGCAAGGAGGCAGAGGCAGAATGTCCAAAAATATAACCCGACGTGGGCATTTATTAAAACATGAACATATTACACACAGCCTCAATCCTGCTGCTGCTGTTCACGTGAGCCCAGCCTGCAGCCACCAGGATCTCACACACACTCACTCCAGCACAACAAAAGACAGCACTTAAATACACAGAGGAATCAAACACAGGTGAGGGAAAAACAATTAGACACAGGTGAGGGGGGAGGAACAAACCAGGGCCCCAGGTGCGCACAATCACCCGGCCCAAAGCCATCAGTCCATAGTGACGCAGTTCCCTGCGTCACACACCATTTATTTTTAAAACGCAAAAAAGTACAAAATAAAAATAACTGTCCCTATGTGCAGCACAAGCCCAACACTGCCTGAGAGACCATTCGCTGATGGAGCATTCTTCCTACATTTGCATGTTGACATCATGCCTTATCTGTGTCGTGTGTGGGTAACAGCTCATCCGTGAACAGACACCTCTGTGTGTTGTGTCACCAGCGTATGTCCTGTCTCTACTAAAAGGTGGGGAGGCCACTTTATTAAATAATTATAGGCCCATCTCTAAATTATCAGTTCTGGCTAAGGTTCTTGAACGCCTAGTGAGTGAACAGGTAAAGGTGTTTTTATGTACAAATGACATCCTGTCCAAACATCAGTCAGGCTTCAGAAAGCAACATAGCACCATCACTGCGACAATGAAAGTGGTGAATGATGTGGCGAGTTTTTTAGATAATAAGCAGAATTGTGCAGCTCTATTTATTGACCTGTCCAAAGCGTTTGATACCGTCTATCATCGCATCTTAAAGCAGAGGCTACTCAGTATTGGCATATCCAGCCATGCAGTAGGGTGGTTTGTGAACTACCTCTCTGAAAGGTCCCAATGTGTTCATTTTGATGGGCTGTCTTCTGAGTGGTTAAACATTACTAATGGTGTTCCTCAAGGTTCTGTTTTAGGTCCACTTTTATTCTCCATCTACATCAATAGTTTAGGTGAAAATATCGATGGAGCAACCTTACATTTTTATGCGGACGATACCGTGATGTACTGTGCAGGTCCCTCCATTAAGGAGGCTGTTGTTGAACTGCAAGCAGTTTTTAACATTATTCAGACTCAGCTCTCTGAACTAAAGCTTATTTTAAATGTTGATAAAACCAAGGTAATGCTCTTTTCAAAAGCTAAAAAGACACCAGAGCCTGTTGTAGATATTGTAACTACGCAAGGAATGC
>NW_011339672.1:0-7425 GCF_000735185.1 Notothenia coriiceps | reverse complement strand
TACTTAGTTTAGTTCAGGGGTAGGTTGAATTGTTTTTAGGTTGTGGAACAGGACTTCTGTCTTGGGTCTCCATTGGTGATTGGTCCCTACTGTCAGACATTGTGTCCAGTCCTCTGGAATGTTTGACGGGGGCGGGGGAGCGTGGTGTCTGCCCTCTCTCTCAAAGACAGACCTAACCTTTCGTAGCTTTTATGTAGTATCTGCGTAGAACGATCAGGAATAACGTCACATCAATCTTGCCCAACCCTAAATTTGATTTGACGTCATATTACAAACTACACTCGTTATCAATGATACTGTATATAAAAAAATTTACAGAGTCGATGGACTATTTTTCAGTCTATTGCGCCCTCGAATTGCAAATGGTGACAGAAATTATTAAGCGGGACCGCCTCGGGTAAATTATGCCCGAGGTCGACATGGTAGGTATGCTACCTCTCCGCGGTCGTATAACGATTCCTGATTTATGCCTACCCCCCAAGAGTAGAGTCGGAATAGGGTATCCCTACCTTCTCCCAAATCATTTATTTCTCGCGCGCGAGGTCGTCAGACCAAGACGACCGCAAAAACACTACATTGCCCCATTTTGTAAAGTATGAAGGAGGTGCCCCTAATGGAAACAGTAAAAAGTAGTGAGTTGGGCGCTTCTAGGTGTGTGAGTCATATCGGATGACAACTATCTGCGCGCTTAACCCGGTCCCTGTAAGCGCCCGTGTCGGTCGACACCGCCACCGACGTCGGTACCGGGTCGAATGACATGACACAAACACACACACAACACCACACACACACACACACACACACACACACACACACACCACACACCACACACACACACACACACACACACACACACACAACACACACACGACACACACACACACGACACACACACACCACAAACACACACACACCGCACACACACACCAAAAACGCCCACGATTACAAAACACACAAAATACAATGTTCCTCAAATTATTGACATCAACGATGTGTGTTGCACGTCCAACTAAACTAAAGAGACGCAAAAATCATCTCAACGTCCCATAAAAATAAATTTGAAGAGCAGGGTTTTAACAGGGTTTAATAAAAAAAGGAGGGAACTGTGATAAAAAAATGCTGCTGCACGCAGGAATTCGAACTCGGACGACCTGACAAGCGAGTGTACACTCATCAAACTCGTGAAAAAACTTGGAAAAGTATCAATATCACTGCAGCAGAAAATACCGCTCCCCTACCGAAAGGTAACTTTGCCCGTATACCACGTGGGGTTAATTAACTGTATTTCGACAACTCCCGACCGGCACTGGTAATAGACTTCCAAGACCACGTGACAAAACGGAAAAGTATCGCACGCTCGTTGTACCACCCAAATTACCACGCTCACAAAGGTACCCTTGACCGTAACGACTCTAAGTCTAAACTAGCATCTTCGACAACTCCGTACTCTCCACTATATATATGTCCACTTCAACACCCTGCTGGCCTGGCAACAGGAGTAACCTCCATGTACACAAAAGACACAAACACACGCTAAACATAACGCAAAGGTACCGTTGTCGGATACCACCGTAGAGTCAAACCGCATTTCGACAACTCGTAAATACTCGGCCACTCACAATAATCGTTCGTATAAAACCAACACACCTGAGCTAGCCTGCACGTAACCCACAATGCGGCTGTAACACAAATATACCGCATCCCTACCAAAGGTACCCTTGCCGTATACTTCTTGAGGGGGCTCACTTAATCTGCAGCATCGACAACGTCCCGAAGTCCTGTAAATGTTTTCTCGTTTGTGTGTTTGTTTAAATATATTTGGCCTTTGTTCATGTGATTGACTGATTTACTCAAATAAAAAGGTTGATGAATTATCATCTAATGATTTGTATGATGTTTTATTTATGTTAAAGGTCACTTTGAATGATTTTAACTAATGATAAGTAGTAGAAAAACTAATATTTTAAATTCGGGACGGTCCACATTAATTTCTGGACGGCTTAGATTGTATTTCGGGACGGTTCCGGGAGGATGGTGAAAAAAGTTAGTCGAGAGCCCTGCAGTCCAGCCGTGAAGACATCTACGAGACAGTTTTGAGATTTCTTTAATTGCCGTTGCCATGGCAACACAATGCTCACCATGAAACACGGTTTTCTCATAACTTCAGTGAGAATGCTCCAAACAGCCTAAAACTTCACAGGTTTGTAACGATGCAGCCATCAACGCATCTAAGCGTATTATGGGATGTCATCAAATGCCGTTGGCATGGCAACAGATAATTCGCCATCAAGTAAGTTCCAAAGTTTGCAGTTCAAATATTCTGCTGCTTTTCCAAGCCTTTTTACTTTCTTTTCTTCTTTCATCCCACATTCAAGCCCCCAGTGTTCAGTGTTTCAATCTAAATGTTTCACTTTCTTCTTACACATTACATTTTAGCATAGCAGTTTAGCGTCAGCTTTTCAGCATAAAGCATTCCCACTAGCAATTTCTTCAGGAATTGCATTCTCTAGTGTGTTCTGATATACCCTGACAAGGACACAACAGGATAATACCTCTTCAAATCAGCAGCTCTTATTTTCTTCCTTATTTTTCTTATCTCTAGTTGGCTCTAAAGTATCTTATGGATAAGTCATTAATACAACCACACTTCCCAGAATCAGAAACGTCCCTTAAAATAGACGTTTTTCCATTTGGCTGTTTAATGCAGCTTTGCAGAGCTTCCTTTTTAAAGCATGTATACAAATTGGAAATGCTGACTCACCTAGCATGACTGCATCCACAGCCCCACCTCCACAGAACTCAATGAGGATCTGCCAAAGAAGGGAAAAACGCAACAGAGTCAATGTGTTTTTCAACACTTGCAACAGGAATATATACACGTACAAATCAAAGCATTTATTGATCTTTATTTTGAGATTGACCTATGCAACAAAATGTTTACACAGAGGCGCGTGGAGGCAATTCGGGAGGCATTAATGCTCTGGCTGCACCCGGTGGCCTGGCAGATGTAGAAGGTCTGGAAGGTTCTCAAAGTCAGAGAAAAATGCTCAGCACCATGTCTTTAGACTGCTGGATATGAATTGTATACATAGGGGACAACAACTTCTCATTATGTAGCCTTACATCCACCCAGCTTGCGAGGATGAATCGCTCTGAGCCCTTAAAGGCATTTAGGAGCTTTCAGTACGGCTGTTGCTCTAAGAGGATTGGCCCAGTTGGGGCCACATTGTAAAGGAGGTTTCACACAGCTGCTAGGTAGCTAGCTATATTGCCGGACCTCATGCTTATACCGTGAATAGGATTAAAGTTTGTATGGATTTCAGGCAGGGGGTGAGTATGATTAAGGTAAAGCATCTGGGGCAGAGGGTCTCCATAAAGCTTGAAGCTGGACATATAGAACGATGCTGACTTTGACAGTGACATTGAACTGGGAAAATGTTGGCCAAAAGTCAAACTTTATGAAGAGGAAGTAAAGCTGCAATCCTGCAGTTTTGCAACAATTGAGAAAGTGCTTATGGTTGAGACGTGGCTTAAGGACCTAGCTTATGTTTCAGGGATCATTTAAATTGATAAATAATTTAAGACTCTGATTCCTAAACATAAATACTCCTCACTTTACACAGAGGTTCAATGGCATTCCATTATTTGAGTTGAGCTTTTCAAGACTGCTCTACTTACAAACACAAAGCCCTCACAAGACATACAATGGCTGGAGTCTCAGAACACAGTCTAGGCTATTCAACACGCACACCCTTCTAGTGTTCCTCAGTAGGCGTGCTGTTGTTTTAACGGCTCCGCTGTTGTACAATGGCCCTCACAGTGGTTTATCAGAGTGGCAGCAAGCGAAGAGGAACCAGGGGCCAGGGCTGTGGCTTCCTCTCCCACTTGTTTATTTGACACACACAAATACATGGAGAAGTGTGCACCCACATGCTTTCTAATCCATTCATGTGGCAGACAGAGGGAGGATGTGAGAATGAATATAATCTAACCTGAAGGATTTAAGGGTTTATGGGAGAAAATGAAACACCACAACCATATATTGATATTGTAGCAAAAGGGAAATAAGGGTCAATAGGTGAAACAATTTAGTGAAAGTAAGTCACCTCCCATGCTGTGGGATAATGTGGAATAGAGCCTTTCATCTCCAGGATGAAATGTCATGGACACTCTCCTCTTTGCACGAACAGGTGCCCACACAGGCCCAGATCAAAATCAACAGACAGTTTCTAACAGGCTGAGGCCATTGTTCAGAGGACAATGGGGAGGAAAGGGGCTGAGCGCTCAATAAAATGCACTGACATTAAATACGTTTGACCTGACTGTCTTTTTAGGTGATTATGTATAAAGTGGTGCAGCAAAGACGGTTTTTTTTTGTTTGTTTTTCGGGCCGACCGAGTTAGCATATCAGGGGCTTCCTCGACTTAAAGCAATGTCTCCATTGGATTTTGGAATATTGCAGAAAATATAATAATATTATTAACACATTTTGTTCAGCAGGATTATCCACATATTAACACAACTTTTATATTAGTAGAAACGTAAATGCATAAATGCTATTAAGATAAGTAAAAGCTTCAGACAACCAACAGTGGGGTATTTACTGATATATGTACTAACTCAATTCCAAGTTTAGGACTCATACCTGAACCACTCTATTGACTTACACAAGCATTTACAATGTGTTATTTGGTTGCAGCCTGTGATCCACTGACTTTGTTCCTCACACACACAGTTCATCTATTCATAAACACTTCCCTTGTATTTAGGTTCTGCGTAATAAATATCTACTGACACAGGTTATATTAGTACTGTGTTGAAAGGAATAGACACATTTATTATGGCCAAATATAGCTCATATAAAAAGTGGATGGGTTATGACCTGGTTTTGCTGTTTTGCTGCTCATGTGCACTTTGGCCTTATGACTATTTGATAAGAATACTATAGTACGGAAGTTGCATTTACTTTAAATCTTACTATAGATAAAAGTACAATTACGCAATGTAAAAGGCATTGATATAATTGAGAGGGCCCATTCTCCGCACATGCCGCGTTATTATAACAAAATGTACATAAAATACTTAATAAAACAGTATTTATTCCGTGATTTTCAGTATTAGCACTTGATTTTGTACGAGTTTAGCGCACCCTAAGCATCAGGGCTTATGCATTTTTCGGATACTCAATCATACATCAAGATTGGACTCATTTGTATCTCAGAAGGGAGCTTGGCTCAATCAAAATGCAGCATTAGGTCAACATATTCCCCTCCTTCGGTGGTAATTCAGGGGAAACACTGAGGACATTTTCCCTTCCTCTACTTACCCAGAGTTTGCTCTCAAAATAGAAAGCGTCGAGCAGTTGGACGATGTTTTCGTGATCGCAGGAGGCCAGGATGTCGATCTCAACCATGTAGTCCTCCAACTCCTCCTCCGTTTTTGTGTCAATAACTTTGGCTGCGGCTAGAATTCCCGTCTGTTTGTTCTGAGCCTGTCAGATGAGAATGTTATTAGACCGTTGTACGGACGGGTGAGTCATGCAGTTATCCGAGTCACTGTCAGAAAATGTGTGATTGTTCTCATTTCCTGCACACTCTATGTTAAAGTCTCATGAGGCCAAACTTACTTCATATTATTTGACTGCAAGCCGTCTTGAGCTCATTATTGCAACAGACATCTCCCATAACCATTAAGTGGATGTAAAAACATTAAAACAACATTTGAAAAGGTCCCAAAAAAAGGTTTTTGTGCATGTAAATGGTCTGCAAATCCTAAAATCACTCAGTTCCCTGCAGAGGGAATTTCTCTCACACACACTCCCCCCCGCTTGACACGTCTAGATGGAGTCCTTTGTTTACTTCCTAGCATCGTGACATCACTATGTAAAATTTGCGCCGCTATTGGACAGCGCTCCAACCAGCGTTTCCGCCAGGGGGGCGTCTTGCCGCCATCGACGGCAAGAAAAATGTATAATTCGAGAGAAGTCCGAGTTTTTATCGCTTGACGGAGCGGCGAAACTGAGGCTCCGTGGTAAACTGTGGTAACATGAGGAGCCGTTTAAGAGCCGGCTCTTCTTAGGGAGCCTTCCCTGCCCCCTGAAGAAGAAGTGATCCTTCGTTATCGTGAAGAGTCTGCTTTATGCGCTCCGCAGTAGCCCCGCTGCGAGGCTCCGGCGAGTTCACAGTTCATGAGCGTGCTCCACTAGTCTAGCACCCGGCCCCAACAACTTCAAAATGCTGGCTAAGCCCCGGATCTCATACAATCCTAAATCCGCCTCTGCTAAGGGGCGGGACATTTCAACACATCTCTCACTAGATTCCACCGGGTCCGTCTGCGGCTCGTTACGGCTGCGCCGCGGTGCTCACGGCGATCGCGGCCACTCTAGTCAATGGGTGCTATTCCACCACACGCGGCGCGTTACGGCTCAGAAGCGTCCCAGAAGCGCCTCGGCGCAGGGCTCCTCTAAAATTAGGATTTTGGATTTTTTAGGAATCCTATTTTTGATGCGGCGCAGACGTAACGTAACCCCTAGATTCCACCAGGTCCGTCTGCGGCGCGTTACGGCAGCGCCGCGGTTTGGTCCGGCCTCCTCCGGCATCATACCCTACCGGGCGCGTTTCAGAAGCATTTCAGAAGCGAGCGCCTTGCCCGCCGGCTCGCAGTTTTTGTTGATTTGGGCATATTTCCTGGACAGGCTACTTTGTACAGACAAAGTTAATAATAATTGTAATAACCCAGTTATAAACGACATGAATCAAAGATGTGTTGCTGTATTTTAGTGGTAAAAAAATGCATTCATCATCATAATTATTCTATATATATAATTTGTACAGTAAACCGGAGGAGAACGCTGGCATTTCTCCTCCTACTTGAAAGACTACGGAGGGATAGGGTCTGCAAAATTAGTTTGTGTGTGTGTGTATATATATGCTATATGCTCTGACCGTTCTACTTCCTGCCTGCCCGACCTTACGTTACTGCTGCGCCGCGTCAAAAATAGGATTCATCCTAATTTTAGAGGGGCCCTGTGCCGAGGCGCTTCTGGGACTCTTCTGAGCCGTGACGCGCAGCGTGTGGTGGAATAGCACCCATTGACTAGAGTGGCCACGATCGCCGTGAGCACCGCGGCGCAGCCGTAACGGCCCCTACATACGGCGGCGTGCGTTGCCGCTTCAACGCTTCTGCCCATTCACTTTGAATGGGGTGAAGTCACAATTCGCCGAACTTCATTGTGGGAGCAAAGCGGAGCTTCTCTCGCGGTGCTCGCTGCAAAAGTAGAGCAATGTTCTACTTTTGCCGCCTCCACGGAGGCATCAGCCAATCGAATCATATGCCAGTACAAGCTCTAGCCAATCAAACCGCGTGCTTGTGTGTCTGGGGCGGGAGATTCATGTGATTGGTTGTTGGTCGAGTTTCAGCCCCGCC
>NW_011339671.1:0-3753 GCF_000735185.1 Notothenia coriiceps | reverse complement strand
CACACAAGCATTCATCAATGGTTCGGAAAGTGGCGCTGTACCTTAATAATATAAAGGCTTGTATTTGCATGCATTTCCTGTTTTGGAAAGTGGCAATGTACTGAGAGTGGAGGTGTCCTGAGATTAGCGCCTGCAGGCAGGCTCCATGGACCCGTCAGCTCCGGACTGCGCAAAATGCGTACATGAAGCGCTACGTCATGAACGCAAGAAATCTACCCTCGTGAGGGCGCGCTCATGTGATTGGCTTAGAATTGAGGAGACATCTGATTGGCTATAGATAGAAAAAATTACAAGTACGAATCGGCTGACCGTCAGGGGAGTCTCAAAAAACCCACACACGAATGCATAGCGATCCGTGCAAAGAAAGCGGTTTGTGTTTGCAGGTTCAGAGGTTTTAAATGGAAAACAAATATGTGTGGATCAAAAATACACATTTAAAACTTTTTTCTGTGATTGGATTTTATTTACATGTACATATGAAACGGAACACATTTGTGTGTGCATTGAAAAACACAAGTGTGGATCCGGAAATGGAAGTGTGAATCCTTTTGTGCGGATCATGAAATACAATTGTGAATCCTTCTGTGTGCATGTGTGTATTATGAGACTGTTCTGAGCCCATATACTTCAGTCAAACTCAAACACCAGTCATCATTCAACTTGTCAAACAAGAGCGTATTGAGCAGGAAAAAAGGATTGATGGAATGATGGAGCAACTGCGCTGTCTGCAGTTTCTAACCCGACAGGGCCTAGCAATCAAGGGGCATCAAATCAAATCAAGTTTTATTTATAAAGTACATTTAAAAGCGATTTTTCGTCGAGCCAAAGTGCTGTACATGTAATAAAAACACATTACTACAATCACAATAAAAGACAATAAATTACAACAGATATATAAAAAAAACGCAGCGATTAGTCAGGTGTCATACTCCGCTCTGACTAGAAGTCCAGGGAGAAGAAGTGTGTCTTTGGTGAGGATTTAAAAAACCCTAATGTCTCGGCTGACCTCACATGGAGGGGCAGAGTGTTCCAGAGCCCGGGGAATGAGGATAAGGAGAGCAATTTCCAAAAGCTAGTCGAACTCGTAGCTGAGAAAAAACCCACTCTGAAAAGCTTCATGCTCATCGGGAAATATGCATCACACGAGACAAGCAATTAACTTATACATGAAATGTATCGGGAGTCTCTCACCACTCTCTTAACTGAAATGAAAAGCAATGCAAAACACTATGCAGTTATTGTGGATGAAACTCGCGATTGTGCCATGCATGAACAGAAGTCTCTGACTATATGGGTATCAGCTGATTATACAGGCACTAGCGGAGCCACAAAACATGTCAATAATGTTTTGTGGAAAAATGGCAATGGTCCAGATATACTGTATATGATCCGATCACCACTCACAAGCTCTCCTTAACTCTGACTATGTTTCACAGCTTCTTCTGGTCTATGGTACAAAAACACTAGCTAGCTTACACACCCTGACGCACAGTGAATCAAGTGTTGTGTCTCAATTTGAGGACTACTGTTTTACACTTGCTATTTTGAGTGCATAACTAGCATCGTCACAATTGGAAGTATGGCTAAATGCAGTGAACTATACCCGGATGGTACGGCTGGACACTTCTCACACTCAACGACCACCATCGTTGCTAAATAACAAAAGTTATAAATGTGTTTTTTCAGAAACATACTACTTGTGTCAAAAAGTAGCCACCATAATTTCATAGACTTAATTGAGCAGTCCGTGGTGACTTGGTACTGTGATTTAGCTCACTGCTACTGTAGCATGTCACTTTAAGCTAGCTAGCAATGGCAACGTACAGTGAGGACACAGCACCAGTGTGCGATTGTCATTGTGCTATGCTAGGGTAAACATGTCCAGAGACTTATCTGACAATAAAAGGACTGCTCATGGAGCCAGAGGATCAGTGTAATACTAGTTACTGTGAAGAAGTAGAGGTGACAGGGCTCTCTATTCTATTCTTCTAACAATACACCTTTAATGGGTTTCAAAATGGAACTTTTGGAAGAAAGATCCACATATGGAGTTCTAGCCTGCTTGACATCTCTCCTCTCCGTTGATGATGATGAAGATGATGATGATGATGATGATGATGATGATGATGATGATGATGATGATGATGATTTCCTTCCCTGACTGTGGGGGCTTATAAAAAACAAAGGAAGTGTCTTTCTGATGATTCTTGTGTTTGTTTTGTTCTGTGTGATGTCAAAGGATGGGGGCCTTAGGAGTCTGTAATTTAAAGGTGGGGTATTTAATTTTGGAGAATCCAGCTCGAGTGCGCTAGAATTTGAAAGTACACAACCGGAAAAAATCTGCCTCTTCCTTCAGACTTCCTTACAGAGTCCCTCCTCCAACACACACGAACGCGCACATGACCAATGAAGGCACGAGATAAGTTTGTGCACAGATGAAAGGCTGACAGGCAGGTAGGCCATCCAGTTATTTTAGCCTGGCCGGCTAAAATGATTAGTCGTGCTTTTTACAGCGCTAAAGCTTCCAAAGATTTTTTATGTATTTATTGTCAAAGCATTTAATATATTCATTGCTATCAGGATGTTAAGAGCATTCCATGGAATATAACAAAAAGTGTTTCTGAAATAAATGATACCCCACCTTTAACTGTGAATGTCAAATGAAGGTCAAATACGATGATTATCAACACTAAAGTATAATTAAAAACCATAATGTGTGTTTTGAGAGTGCAATTAAGTCCTTCGCCTTTTTTTATCTTGTCTAATTTTTTTCTAACTTCTGTTGTTTTCCTTTTTTCTTTCCACTCTTTCATTTCTTAAAGTTTTATTTATATTCTGGCAATATTTTTCTTTGTGTGTTCTTTCCTTCCTTCCAGGAGACGTTGCTGTGCGTCCCTGTTACCAGCAGAGAGAGCAGCATATTTATTCTGTGTTAGCTCCATCAGGTGATCATGGGGTTAAGTTAAGACCTCACACTCTCAGCCTCCTGCTAATGAAAAAGGAAGACATGTCTAAAATGATTCCAGCAGCAGGGCCCGTGTGCAGAAATGTGATCAGTTTAAACAGAGGTGATATCCATTACAGGATTAGCTAAACCAAGCACTGCGGCTGTTTGTTTAACTGCAGCTAATAGAGGCTGTTTATACGGCTGGAGGAAATGGGCTGTGAGAGGTGGAGGTGGTGGAGAGGACAGAGAGAGAAACAGAAACTAAGCAGCCTGTCAACCTACAGCTGTGCAGAAAGCCTTCATTCATACAGGGCTGTGGTCTCAACCTGCTGCAAATGAGCCCCCCCACTTACAGTACGGCCTGTGAAGGCACACATGGATCTAATGAGCTCGCCGTGCTGCTAATCTGCTTGAGTGTGTAGTCTTCGCTGTTAGCATGCGATTACGCAAATTAATCACATTTGACCCCAACTTCCACCCACAGTTCCTGCCCGGATGATTACCAGGAACTGGCAAAATCTACATGTATGCACCGACTGGAGACCACTGGACACATGTGCATCCAACCCAGTCTCACGGCATTTTGTGTAATAGTCACAAAATGTATTTCATCTATAACTTTGAGAAATAAATAAATACGGATATGTTATTTAAAACCACCTCGAATATGTTAATGTTATGAAATGTTTTCTCAAATGATGCGGTAAGCAGGAGGACAGAATTACATCCAAACTGACGCCGTTTTGCATTTCTATAGGTTGTAGATACGAGCATGGTTTTATATACTATCTGTTAAGGTCAAAGAG
>NW_011339670.1:18101-39673 GCF_000735185.1 Notothenia coriiceps | reverse complement strand
ACGTTAGTTAGTTGTAGTTACTGTACTTGACCCTTTAGCTTTAGCCGTGTTCGTGGTGATTGTGCCTTTTAGGGAATATTGTCACAAATACCAGCCAATTAAAATGTTGTAACCCTTAATACATACATATATATTTTAGTTTATGATTCAGCCTTGGGTAAGACTTTTATAGTCAATGGCTATGACGCCCATAATGCTAAACGGGAGCAAATGTTAATAGGGGACCCAATTATCCCAGTGGTGGCCGCCGGAGCTCCGTTAGGTCCGAGCGATGGAGTCCGTCATTATGACTGGAGATCAAGGAATGCAGCGAAACGCAGACTTGGTTCGCCTGCTGTAGTATTAGCTAAATAAATTATGTTGAACAAGGCTTATTAAGCTGAACATCGCCACAATTGTTCTGCTATGTATCGGTACTTCTTTTCTTAATGTGTGAATGACAAGCATTAAGAATAACAAAATATAGCCAATTCTCTTGCAGATTGTCTCATTTGATTATGAATGTAACGTTTATATAGGGGAACTACACTGTTAGCAGTAACTTGGTATGCATGTATTTCATGTTAGCTTAGCTTCTTAGCCTGAGCTAGCTCTGTTTACTTCCAGTTCGGAGGCAGCAGGTCCCGCCTTGGCTCCGCCTCTTTGCCCTTATTTGGAGCAGGCTGGAGTAGGCGGGAGTTGAACTCTGACGTAACTGTCGAGCCGTTAGTGGCCGACTCCGCCTACTAAGGGCTTCTCGGCAACTCTGCAGAATCCTATGGGTGACGTCACGGACACTACGTCCATTTATATATACAGTCTATGGTTGGAACCCCCTTCCAGTCAAACTTATAAGTCACAGATTTTCATAAAACATTGCTTATATCTATATATTTGAATATTCCAGAAAAATTATATTAATGTTAGAAGTGGCCTCATGACCTGTCCTACCTTGATCGAACACAAGACAAATCTTACTCTTAAATTCACTAAGTACATTGATGCAGTCCAAAGGATGAAACCCTTTCCATTTGTAAGCAAAGCAACATGCAATACTAAGTTTCCACACAGTATATCACATTATCCAGAAGAAAGATTACTATAAAATTGTGCTAAAGACAAAAATGATCACTCATCCAATAAAATCAGTTAGCCAGTAGGGTGTTTTCCTTTGTTCCAACACTGCATTTTTAATGGTTTTATGGCTTTATACTTTTAGTCACATGGGAACTATTAATCAAAAGACCTACTTGAATCTGCTTTTACATGTTTTATATGTCCAGTGTCATGTATTGTCATTAATCATGTTGTACTATTCCTTATAATGAACATCATCTCTGGTTTTCTGATAATTAAATCTGATGAAATTATTAAAGGTTAGAAGAGGGCATGAAGGAGCCATTATGGCAGAAATAACGAAAGGCACTAAGAAGCATGAACATATCCTTGTCCAACCTGTATCTAACACATAAGACACAGTTAAAATACGGCATCTGTCCTTCTATCTCCCTGTCACGCAAACACACACCAGTAAAACACACTTCCTGTCCACTAACTGATGCAAGCTTTGAGGGCTGCAGCTCTCCGTCTGATGTCGGATGCTCAGTGACTGATCAATCCCAGCGTGTCAGAAGCTCCGCAGATATGCCTGATTAGCACAGACGTGCATACACACCCTTCCAACCCCTGTGATTGACATTTCATTGAGGCTAATGAAGGAGACATTTTAATGGCTGGGGCTAATAAACTCATCGACAGGGGTAGCAGGATGAGTTATTTAACTCCTCTGATCCTCCCGTGTGGGCCTACGGCACAGCAGGATCAGGATGGTGATCATTTTGGATAGTTCACTTTGAAGCCTAAGTGCAAAAATAAACATGCTTTTAAAGCGTTAATTTATCCAAATTGTGATCAAATGCTATCTGCAGATTAAAAGGTAGAATGGTAGTCCAACACATGTCATCATATGTGTACAAGGAAGTGGTCATCTGATTAACTAACTAGTTTTACAAACTAGCTTTATAACTGCATTTACTTTGCACATTAATGTACTGTAAATGGCATCCTATTAACATTTTGATAGTTGTGGGTTTGCCTTTTATTGTATGTGTGAACTTTGATTCACTATAGTTATATGTGTATATATTTCAGGGTTAATATGAATATATTTGCTGCTGACAAACAAAATCCCGATTTGGGGAGTAGCATGAAACTATAGCGTCGGAGACTGCAGTCTCAGGGCCGCACTCCTGGGATCGCACTCACAGGACCGCACTCCCAGGACCGCACTCCCAGGACCCTAGTTTTTTGTGACACTGCCACCTAGCGAGCAGGAGACATGAATATGAACGACAACGCAGAGAGTGTGAATAATGTGAAGTGCTTTTAAAGTTTTATTTATTTAACATTAATAACAATACCGGTGTCTTGAAATGAAGTGTGATCAGCTAACATTAACTATGATAGTCTAAAGGGAAACAGTCATCTGTTAGCCTATGATGACTCGCTGCAAAACCAACTGTTAGCCTTTTTGTTTATTTGTTTAATGAATCCGTATGTTATGGTTTTGTTATTTAGCAGAGGCTTTTATCCAAAGTGACTCACAAAAAACATAAAATAACCATTATTAACATTAGAATATCAATACAAATAGTTACATCGTCAGTTACATTACTTATTACATTTTTAACAGGGTAATTAGTCATCTGTAACCTACTACATTAAAAAAAGTAAACTTCTGTGCCTCAAATGTGGTGTTCCACCCAGCCAAATTGAGCAAGGTCCAAACCCATTCAGAGAGCCACTTCAACCATGCAGTTCTCTATGAAGGTAAAGTTTGCAAACATTCTCTTGTGAAATGCAAATAGAGTTGCAATGTGTCTGCATTAAAAGCAGCCTGAATGTTATGATCAGTTCCATTTGAGCAATACATCAAAACAAGTCCTTCTATGATTTGTTTGTGATGACCAGTTACTTGATTCAGATGTTTGGTATTCATAATTTACACTTTAAAATAATATGATCACAAAATAATAATACTAAAATTCTATGTTCTTATGTTAATATTAGCTTGAATGGATTTCGTATTAAATCGTGTTTTATATCTACAGCTGCCTGAAGGCATAATCCGTGGGATCCTTAGGTTTGTCGTTCTTGAGGATGGTGATCCTGCAATCTGCACGCTAGCCCTTACCTGCCAGAACTTCCATTCCAAAAGGAAGCCCACTTCAACTGGCTTGACAGTAAGGTGTAAGTAAATAAAGTGTCTTTACTTCTGCCTTCTCCTATCCTAGTATTATGAAGTTGATTGACTAACGGCCCGTCTACACTACAGGCATCGAAAAATGCTTTCAACGCTTCGCCCATTCACTTGAATGGGGTGACGTAGAAGATTTTTAATCTTCGCCGAACTGCATTGTGGGGAGCATGGCATGGCTTTGCAAGCATCACGAGCATCTATCGGCATCAAAAGTTGAACAATGTTCAACTTTTGAGGCTCGATGCTTGGCATCAGCCAATCAAATAGATATTACGGTAGCAAATCACCCGGTTCTTTACGACCAGAACTATTTACCGGGATACAAACCGGAGGAACCAGGCATGGAGGGAGGTGGCAGAGACAGTGGGTGAAACTGCTAGGTTTTCGCCTGTTTGGAGAGTTATATCCAGTTTAACTGGTAGGTTTTCGTTTTAACATTGCTATTGCTTTGTATGTCGGGGGCGGGAGATTCATGTGATTGGTTGTTGGTCGGGTTGCTCGCAAAAAATCGCCAAGCTTCAGACACGCCCAGCATCAAGATTTTTCAAGATTTTTTTCATGCCTGTGTGTGGACGGGCCGTAATCCTCCCTCAGGGACTTATTCCGGTGTGAACGGGATCTGTACTTAGTTCAACTAAAGAGTTCTGATGAACTAACCTTTGTGGGAAAAGTACTGCGGTGTGAATGCGCCTAAGCACTGGACCTGGGGAGACAGAGCCTTCTCCGTCGCTGCCCCCTCCCTCTGGAACTCACTCCCACAACCCATCAGAGACTGCACTGACCTCACCACCTTCAAAAAACTCACAAAGACTCATCGCTTAAATCTGGCTTTTAAAGTGTGATTGTTTTTGTATTATTTGACTTTAACTTTAACTATATATTTATTTGTTGTTCCTTTCTTTTCCTTTCACTATATCTGTAAAGCGCCTTTGAGCACCTGTAAAAGCGCTAACAAAATAAATCTATTATTATTATTATTATTAATAATAATAATAATAGCAGTCAGTCATGTGGAAGCAAACGGCAAAGTAAAACCTAAAACTGGTAGATCCGGGAGTCTTCAATAGAAACAAGAAGTGCGGTGCGCCTCACGTTTTCTACCTACACACAATGCTCTGTCTGATCAGAGCCTAAGCATGCAGGCGTAACTCCCTTTTATCAACGCTGAGACACTTGTCAACATCATTAGCCAGTCTCATTAAGGTCTCCCTTCTAACCTGAATTATACATCAAGCAGCCAATCAAGAGCGTGCATCCAGAGCCGTCATGGGAGCGTTCTTGATGATTCCCAGTTGAGACTTTTCCTTTTAATCAGACGGCTGGGGCAGGATCAGCCTTTTCCATCTAAAGGAACACAGGGAAAGGTAGAGGAAGAATAGAGGAAGACAGAGGATCACAGGGGAGGAAGAGGAAGAGGGAGAGCGAGCTGGGGTGAAGAAATCCCACAGGTGCAGCAATGTAAAGCTTCACACGTACTCTATCCACGTGCCTTTCCCGGAGTGTATGCGCACGGTGGGATTTATAAAATAACATGATCATGTACCTATATTCATCTGTCAATTTTTACCAGCCAAGACATGGACATTGTTATTATTTTGTGTGTGTGTGTGTGTGTGTGTGTGTGTGTGTGTGTGTGTGTGTGTGTGTGTGTGTGTGTGTGTGTGTGTGCAAGTCCTTTTTTTAAAGCTGATGTTTTTCCGTGCTCTATTTGTAGAATGTTATTAAGGAAAAGCAAGTATATTGGTAAAGCACGTTTCAACATGAGGCAATTCTAAGTGCTTTACACAAAAGAAGAAGATATAATGTATAGCGCGACAGAAACACATGATAAAAAGACATTTGAATAGATTAAAAAAACGTCATGAAGAAGCATATACATAACAAGCTCAAGTGGAATAACAAAGGTATGAAGTAATATAATAAAAGTCACAGTGCGGTGCCAGATATGAATAGGTATTTAATTAAATAGAAGGCAGCAGAAAAATAAACGTCTTGATTTAAAACAGTTGCAGCTACAATTTACTGGGAGTTTGATTCAGATATATGGCACATAATAACTAAACGCTGCTTCTCTGTTTAGTTTTGACTCAACAGATTAGATATAAAATGTTTTAGCACTACGTTTGAGACACAGGACAGATTTAAGGACATTTGTTAGTTTGTTATTTATCCCTCTCACACAAGGTTACTTAACAGTCTTTTAATCATGCTGCTCCTCGGAACATCAACTTTGTCTAAGAACAATAGTCCCCTCCCTGTCCCTCCCCATCGCCTCTAGTGTTCATTAACATATAAATTGACGAGCCACAATTGATGCTCTAAAGCAAAGTTCAGACAGCAATGTCAGCCAAGAATCAGTAATTAAGCCAGTCCTTAAAGTGTGTTGGATGTGCTTATTAGTAGTGCAGGCCAGGACTCATCCACATAGAACTGAAAATGGAAATAAAATCCATCTCTTTCCCCGCAGAAGCCCGCAGGACGTCAGCACTCAGCGCGTAAAACAATTACAGAATATTACGTGGGGAATATAGGGGTGAAAGTGGACTTCGTCTCCTTGCCTCTAACTGTCTTTTGAAAGACACAAAGGCTGTCTCGTATTATGTGAGTAAGTCTCTGAATCGCTCAGTCCAAAGTGTTCATTCACTGACAGCTCCATCATTCATGGGAGAGAAATGTCCGAACTAATGGTGTAGAAAGTCCCACAGAAGATGTAAAGGAGCTCACCTACTACCAGCTCAAAGCAACAGGAAATCCACGACCCTTCGCCCCCGTCAGAACAAGGTCTGGCTTCTGATTTGCTACTCAGATATGCCCTATTACTTGTTATTTCAAGCCCAGTTTAGCCCAAAAGGGGGGAAAGAGACTAAGCCCACATCCACCACTAACTTTTCCATCTATTGGGTTTCTACCCTCCGCTCATGCACATTAAACAGCCATAACAGCAAGCGTTTCAACGGTTTGAAGGACAAAAGGGGTGCTTTTAAGTACAGCAGAGATGATTTATTCATTGTTTTAAGCTCCATTGTATCAGAGGCCCTACCGCAGGTGGTAGAGGCGGGATAGATCTGCACTTAAATTGTCTGGCAGAGGCGTAGGCAGGAGTGCTGCAGTCGCTCGTTTACTCTTTGTGTATCTTTTCCTCTTTCTCTGACATGAAAATGTTTCTCGATGGTGCAGTTGGAGTATATGATGTCAGGACCTGAGCGTGTACTGTGTATCATGCATTTGCGTTTATTGAGATTTTGGGCACAGTGGCTCACACTTGAACAGCTCTTCTGTTGATTACAAATCAACTCTGAACCTTTGGATACTGCAAGAAGGATAAACATGAACATGTGAATTATTTAGCAGGAATATGGAAATCCAACAGCGAGCAAGCACACATTTCCCCTCATACTGTAAAAATATCAGACCTCCAGCTTTCCTGCTTTGCTACTTGTTAAATTGTGAGACCTTGTACAAGGGCGGAGCAAAACTGAACAATAAAATGTCTCCTTGTGCTTAAGTGGTTGTTATTTAGGCAGGCAAAGTCGGTACTTGTTGTCCCTCCGGTTGTAAGGATAAGACAGATGTTCTTTGTTGTCTCGCAAGGGGTTTTGGACAAACTTGTCACAAGCACTCCCATTGGGAAGGAAGGGTTGCTGTGACGGCAGAAAACAGCAGAAATACTTTTAAGAATTCAGTGACAGAGCAGCAGGACCCACACAGCTATGGGCTGGACTGTCAAATCCTCCCACTCTATACTGTAACAGCGAAACACTCAGTTCATGACAAGCTGACAGTTTGTTGTTATATAAATTCCTGTGGGGAGGGGGGGTTGCTTGGCCCGTTTAACCTCTTCTCCAGGAGACTCAGGGTCTGATTAGTCTCCTATATTGAGTGAAATCATGGGTATTGTCAGTATTTATGTATGATTTAATATCATTAAAGTGAAACTCTATATTATTTTGTTCGGACAACCCCCCACCCTGGCAGTCAGAGCCCTACTCCACCACAACCCAGCCTACAATGTGGCTACACAATGATGTTTGAGACCAGTAAATCCAATGTTAGGGGATGTAATCTAATTTTATCCTGAATAGGAACTCTGGTTGCTTTGTGTTCAAGGTCCACAGCACATACATGTAGTATCCCCGGTTCCTGTCTGTCTCTCTGTTATTATATCATTCAATCAAGATAAATACGACCACCAATAATCTTTGATTTGATTCTCCTTGTTACTTGCCTCAGTCGGTTTGATATGATTTGTGTGTGAGTGTCTTAATGTACTTGTGTGTAGGATTTGCAGTGAGTTTGCAGATAGCAACCGAATACCTTTTTCTCTCTCCGTTCTGTTTCCAAGCGTATCGAAATCTTTGGTGAATCTCATGTTACTTAAAGACTTGGAAAGCCCTAGAGCTTGAATTAAGGTTGTCCCTTTTAGGCTACTGTAGAAACATGGTGGTGCAACACTGTGGACTCCATGGGAAAGGACCCGTTCCGTAGATACGATAGACTCAATCTAAGTGACTAAAACACTTTTCATTCCCTAATGAAATCAAAGTTATAAATATTATGTTCCTTTTCTGACAATATATTGTATATCCTTTTAAATCCTATATTCTGGGCTTTTAAGTGAGTGTTTGGACAGAAATGCAGCCTTGTGTTAGAAAATTACAAGTGGCTCTGTTGGTTAGGGTGTTGCTTCAGGCTGAACGCAAGCTGATAAATATCCAGTTTGAATAACAGCTTGATGAGACTGACGTATGAGGGTAATTAGTCGCCAAAGTACAATAGTTTGCAATATTGGAAGGAAACACTTGTACTGCTTTTAAAAGTTATTATGGTTGCACTTTTTGTACTTTGTGGAACAATGATTGCACAGTAAACAGTACAGATACGCTGCTCAATTATTTACACTTCAAAGTGGTCCCATTCAAACAATTTGTGCTTGAAATATCCAGACAGTGCTAAAATCAGTCTTAACTCTGCCAATTTCATTGAAGATTGAATGTCCAACTAAATAAGAAAAAAAGACTGTTTATGTGCACAAATGAATACACACAGTCCTGTTGAGATGTCTACATGCAGCTTTTCCCTGTGTTAATAGGAGAAGATGTAAAGACAGCTGTTGAAACATCTGCTGGCGCCTTGTCACTCATGCATCAAGTGTTTCCGGTTCATTCTGGGCTAATGGGGGAGAGAGACAGGCCAAGACGTATTGTCAGTGCACAACAGCTACAATTTCAATAATTACAGTGGAAAGCTGTCAATCCTCTTTGCCACTGTTCAGCAGCTCCTTCGTTGTGACATACAGTATTTCATGAGCTGAGAAAAACCACGCTCAAGGTTTGTGTTGCCAATTTAGCAAAAGAAAACATAATCAGGGTCCTCTGAATGCAATGATTGACAGAGAAAACTGTCCACCTCACCACTATTAGGCTGTACATTAAAGTGCACTTCATCATAGCATAGGGCTGCTCAATTAATCGTATTTTAATCGCAATCACGATTATAGCTTGCAACGATTACGAAAACAACGGAAACGAAATAAAACGATAATCTTTTTCAAAAAAAATTTTTTATTTATTGATTTTTTTTATTGATTTTTCAGTTGAATTATACTCAAAGTTCAGAGTAATCAACTGTTAAAAACATACTGTTCCATTTTTTTCGCCTATAAATTGATATTTTCAAAGTCAATGAATAATCGTTTTTAATAATCGTGATATCAATTATTGACCCAAATAATCGAGATTATGATTTTTGCCATAATCGAGCAGCCCTATTATAGCATCTATCTAACATATATTTTTCTTATTCATCAACCTAAAAAGCCTTGAATGTAATCAGTTAATGTGGAAATATGCTTGTTTTCAGTCTCTCTTCACTTTAAAAATACAAAAATGACAGAGAAATCTTGAGTATGCGTCATGAACAGCATAGGAGGACATCAGCACAGTGTAAAGTTGTAAAGAAACACTCCAATCAGTCCAAAGGAACACGAACAAAAGAAGAGAAATGTGAACGCGGAAGGCAGGAAGTTATTGAAGGTCAAAATAGAGACTGAGAGAGAGAAGGACAGAAGGAGAGCACTGGTAGCCTAGAGTGACAAAAGGAGGAGTGTTAGATGCTTGCCACTTCATCATTTTGCTGTGAATGATTTTGCATGAATTTGTGTGATGACTCACGATACGCTGATTGATTTGCTCTGCAGCTAAATGCTTGTAATTAGTTACTGGAAGTGGAAATAAATCCCCATAAAATCAACCATGTGAATGACTTTCTTTTAAAAACTTTTCTGTCACTCTGTCCTCCTTCATCAGGAAAAAAGAAGAAGCTTCGCTATTAACTGCTATGACAAATGTGTTCTTAATAGGACAACAAATTAGAAACACATCCAATATTTATGCATGTCTGGCCACTCGTGCTGTTATTGTTGTGTTCATTATGGCGGGGCGGAAAGCTGTGGGTGTGTCATTAGTAGTAAGCTGATCTGGAGTCAGGGAGCAGGAGTCTCCCCTGCTCATGTCTGACAGCAGGAAGATTAGTATGAAGGATGTTCTTCATTTGTTAAGTGCTGATACTAATCTCATCCATCGACGTTATGAAGTGACACCGTCTTTATACGGCCTGGACACCGTCTCCAAGATCAACACTGACAGAAATTAAAAACCACAACCTGCTGCTCTTCATTTAGACATCAGTTATTCATGACTGTGTCGAGCCAACACGGTGCATTGTGTTTCCAAGCTTTTAGTTGCATTCATAACACAAGTCTTTGAATAGAGTCACTTTTTTAAAGAAAGGAAGAAGCCCATCTTGCTTGAGAAAATTCAGATCTAAATTAATTATCAATTGACCCTTACATCTTACATGTAATTTATGGTGGTAATGGGTTTTGATAACCTTTTTTACAATACCTTTGATGTTTAAAAAATGCAATATTGACATCATTTTAAGAGAACACATTTGCACATTACACTGTGTAAATAATACTGCACCACTCAAATTGTATTCCTACAATTATAGTTATAACAGACTCTCCACTTCATTACACTTTTTTCTTTGACAAAAAAGGTCAAAATACATTTTCATAATAGATATCATATCATAAAAAGATATTTGTAAGTAATGTAAGGGAAACTTCTGCAGCAATGGAGAGTCAGGACTCAGAGAGACACGAGGAGAGTTGGAGCTTTGATGTCAAACAATGATGTTTATTACAAGTCAACAGCCGGAGAAATTCACATCACAAGTCACAGCAGCAAAAGGTTCTGACTGCACGGGTGGGTTGTCATGTCAAATCTGCCCAGCCTATCTCTCCATAGACCTTTTAACTAGTTTACAGAGGGTCAAATCCACATATTGGGGATGGGCGTAAACATCTGCAGACACAGGAGATGTCTCTCACATCTGTGGAGCTTAGAAAGCCAGCGTTCTCACAGTCGTAACCCCCCCCCCCCTGTGCCCACCAGGTCAGGCCATAAAGCCTAGTATCAACATACGACTGCATTAACACATTCCTTACGGGAGATTAGAAGCAGGGATGGTCGTAAATGTCAACACACAGAATAAGGTTAAATATCTAGGAGTAAAGACAGAATTATTCCCTCATAAGTAATATTGCTGATACATATTTATGACTATACATATTGATATAATAGCACTACTGGGCTTTATTCTACCCACAAACATCATGCTGTTATTTGACTCTCTTACATAAATAACAAGTTTGCCGACCCAGTGACTCTCATGCTATACTGTTATAAAAGTGACCATCTTCCCATGATTAGCACTGTTCTATCTTGGTTTTTGGTTTTCCCTTTTGTGGCATGATGAATAGTACAAGGATGTGTGATGTATTTCGTCTTAATCATTTAACAGAATCATTTCATTTACAGACGATTAGATCTCAGAAATGTGGAACTATACATTTTGCTTGCCAACTGTTCAAACATAATATGCAATCTATTTTTGAAGATATCAATTTGTGCTCTGTTAGCTGAACATTTTCTATAAACTAAACAATTATCATTAGAATAATCCATAATTGAAACAAGTCAAAGCAATGTCGCAGGATGACAAACACAGAGGAGTGCAGGAACTAGACAATGCTGTCATAAAGGAAGACATAACCGAATCCATTACTTCAGAATGTGCACGTTATAGTTCCGGAGGGACCATAATACTTAAGAAACAGAGGGTGTTGCGACGTTAATGTGCCGAGGGATGGAGGCGGGTTCATAAATAGTACACTGAGCAGGCTGAGGAGGTTTGCAAGGATGCTGAACTTGGAAGCTCCTTAGTGAATGAAAGTTCAAAAAGTGGCGTGGTCCTCCTCCACTCTGCAGCCCACACAGCCAGGCCTTCACACCATTTTATGTAACTCCGGGTGGAGAAGAAGAGAGGCAACAAGAGAGGCAGAGAGAAAAGCGAGGTGGTAAAAGATAGAGGTAGGAAGACAAAGATGGAGTCACAGAGAAGAGAGGGAAGGGTATATATAGAAACAATGAACAATATGTACACTCACTTCTCTCAACTCAAAATAAAATGGTTGGTTTAAGTGACTTTAGAGAATAAGGATGGTTATTCTACATGTTCTTATCGTCAATAATCTTCCATTAAAAGACCAAAACCAATTAAGCTCTCGCTCTCAGCCTATTCTTCATAATAAAGCTGTAAATCTTTAAAAAAAAATAGCTCCTAGTTTAATTTTTGAAAGGCTCAGTAATTTCCTAAAACCATTTGGCACAGTAGTTTTCACTTTCAGCAAAGGATTATTTTCTGCTGCTAACTTATACACATGTAATGCTTTAGCCTTTGGCTCTACAGGCAGTATAGGAATCAATACATTTAGTTTTTTTTAAGAGATGTGTTAAAAATAGGTTAGGAATAGGCACATTTAATATTTCAACCAACTCCCCAGGCATTCACCATGTGATGAGCTAAGGATATATAAAGTCAAAGCTCTTGTTATTTGAAAGAAATACAACAGAGTATTTAAAAATGTTTACTCACATGCAGAAATACCCATACAAATCCATAGCAGTCTCTAATTGCATACAAGCCAAGTGTTCAGGCATTTTACAAAAAAATAAAAACGAATTCTCTTTACAAAAAAACACCACTATAACATGACCTTTAGATTGACCTTTAAACTGAATATTTCAAATTGTACATGTATATGATTTAATACACATACAAATCCCTAAATGTCAACGTCTCGAGTGTTTCCTCATGTGTTGCTATTGTTGATTTACTCATTCAAAGGGAGGTTAATGGTAGCAGTACTTCTACACTACAGCAGTTTTTACGCTGTGCGAGTGATTCTAGATTTGAGCTTTACACATTCACAACCTATGACATGACATGCACTGAAAGTTGGCCCAACATCACAAAGTGCTCAATCTTGGATGGACAACACTTTACTGTGTTATTTTTTTAAGTGAAATGTTTTAAAGAATATCACTGATAGAAAAAACACAGAGCGTGGCGGTGAGAGTGACCACAGGAAGTAAACATCAGACACTGCCATGTACACTGAACAAAATCCAAACTATAATACAGAGGATGCTGCATGTAATGGAGGCTTGACTGCACATACAGGATTCAATCTAATAGCGACTCCCCTCACTATCTGCGAGAGGGGTGAGTTGTCAGTTCTCCCCGACTCAACCTTCTAATGCACCGTAAGCTTTGTAAAGTGGTTGTGAAGAGCAGGAGTCATGGTTTCCAGTGCATGGAACAGAAACATTGTCTCCGGAGCCCTAAAAATAGGTCATGCTCTGCTCTCTGATCTACTCCACACTGTTACATAAAACACACTCTTTGTACCAAATCTCTGTTTCTTTCCCTCACTCTTGCACAGCCATACAGTACACAAGCACAATCCACATGCGGCAATGACAATATATGCTGTATGTATTCCTAGAACCTAATAGATGAGAAGAATTTAAGGCATAAGCATTATCTGGACTTCAGTTTAGTATCTGAGGTACAGTATAGTATATGAAATGCACCAACTGTTTTTGCAAGGTTATGCAACACACATTTAATTCAAGGTAGCAAGATAATATAGATGGATAGACAGAGTGAGTCATGTTTCACAATAAAATACTTTGTATTTAACTGACGCTTTTATTCAAAGCAACAATATGCCTTTATTAACTTACGTAACATAACGACATCACTTTAACACTCAAGCTACTATTGGCTAGTGCTTCCAAAACATTGTGTGTGATAGGCTAAGGGGCGAGACATCTCTAAGAGGTTGACCAATCACAACAGAGCCAGCCAGCTAACCAATCAGATCAGACTGGGCTCTGGTTTCAGACAGAGGGTGAAAAGAGGTGCTGCAGCACAGGCAGTATGAGAAAAATATCTTTTTGAACATTAAAGCATGGAAACCTTTCACACAACAGAATACACACAATACCTTAGATGAGGATAATATGTCTCTTCAAAGAACTCAACACAGACAGTGTTGTCATCAATACACCCTGGCTGTTTGTTTACCTCTTACCTTGAGATTTATTTTCTGAGCCACATTGTTTTTTCGTGTCATCTACTCGTATATTCCTTCACTCAAATAAGGTTTATGAACTAATGACAGCAATAATTGGTGATAATGCTGTTGTTTGTTTTCAGATTAAAGCGTTAGAGATGAGAGGCCAGCTGAATGCCACTGAGAAAAGATCATCTGAACCCTCCCAACCTTTAGTATTGATCCCTGTGCAACATGAGGCCCATCGACTATCAGCAAACAAACACAGTTTGACACCACCGAACTGAAATACTTTATTTATCAGGAGGGTTATAACAATGGTGTTGGTTTAAACCAGGGGTAGTTTGGGTAGATCGCATGGCATTGAAACAAAAAAAAAGAATTAAAGAAAGAATTAAAATAAATAAATAAATAAGTTAGCCTATCATCCATCCTTACTATGGCATTTGCCACTTGATTGACGTACAGGTATGCCAGTCTGAGATCTCATATTTTCTAACACGCAGTTCACCACGCATGCAGCTGCAAATCACCGGCGAGCTGATTACCTAGTTAGCCTTCCAATTTATACAATTCTACTAAAGAAAGGGCTTAAGGGGGGCCTCACCTCCTCATCTGAAGCGCAAATACGGCACAATAAGTGTAAGGGCGCCACAGTTTCTCCGCCGCTTCCAGGTTCCGGTGCTCGCAGTCCAGCATAGCCTCCATACAGTTATAAATGACCTTAAACTACCACACAGAATACGTTTAACAGATCAATTAAACATTTAGCGTGAACTATTTTAAATGAGGTGTATGTGAATATTACACCGGAGTCCTGAGTCTGCCCTACCTTGACAAGAACATTAGTTTAACGCCTGTTAAGGATCCAAAGTCAACATCCATACAGATTGACTGATTGCATTATTTATCACATTTAATAGTGAATCATACACCCAAGGGAAAAGTAATCAAAGTAAACATTATAGACCACAAAGTAAACTGATGGAGTCGTATTAGAACCAAACCACCGATTTAAACGCTATCATTTGTAAATACATGGCATGTGGCATATCTGAAAAACGATAATGCTTTTGGGTTAAGGGGAGGATCTCTGTATTCTGTAAAACATGTTGTCAGCATGGATCTATAATAAACCCTGGTTGCCACGGTTTAGATACAATTTTACCTAGTGGTCACTCTGTGTATTGCAGCATAAATCCCCAATAAACTCAAAAAGCATTTTACCCGTAAGACCACCATTGTAAAACAGCAGCTGTACTACGAATGAAAGGACAACTTTAACTGCAAACAAAGACAAGTAGGATAATGCATGCATTTTTTTGATACAAAGAAGTTGCAATTAAAGATCAAAACAAATCATCAGCATGTTAGCTACATGAACATATGAGCTGTATGAGAACTTGTGGATGAGGTCAGTGGGAGAACTGTACAGATACGGTGACCATAACCAGGAACTAAACCCATTATTTAGACTTTTCTTACTGTATGACCCTGGCAAGCAATTCTCATTACTGTAAATAGACACGATCATTTGAGTGGGTATCCAGTTCTTATAACACATTCATGGTTGTTAGTTCTTCAGTTCATTTGGACCCTGATGAACATCCAAGACAAAATGTTGGTCTGTTTTCATTGGCTCAAAATCAATCAGTGTTCTCCAGTCCCTCTGGTTTCCCCTGGTAATGTAAGAGCTCTCTCCTGTCTATACAGTATGCAGTATCTCTTTGTCACATGTTGTCCTGTTGACCCAGAAGCTGCAGCATATCAGTTGAATGATACCCATCCCGAACCCCTCCCCCCACTCTTCTCGCCACAGGTTCGATTAATGGCGCCCACTTTGTTGTGACCCCCTG
This sequence comes from Notothenia coriiceps, assembly GCF_000735185.1. NCBI lineage: Eukaryota > Metazoa > Chordata > Actinopteri > Perciformes > Nototheniidae > Notothenia > Notothenia coriiceps. The sequence goes on along the minus strand of NW_011339670.1, from coordinate 24,093 downwards.
GGGCTAGTCCTAGTGCAATGTACCTGTGCATGTGTGTGTGGAGTGTGACGCAAGAGTATGGTAGAGAGTCTTTGAAGAGTGAGGGAGGGAAGGAGGGGTGCCAGAAACTGATAAACACAAGAATACCCAGGGACAAAATAAACCCATGTGCTGAAGTATTTTTTACACAGAATATGGAGGGTGATTACAAATGAAGAACAAGAGCACTGCACGGAGACGAGGGTGTAACGCTGAAAAGATACAATGGGAGACGTATTGTTAGCAACCAAACACCACTTCTCACCATCTATCAATTGTATGTGATGTGTAATTAAAAATAGGTTGAAGAAAAGCCCAACAATAAAACATTTAGTATTAATCCTCACATGTAGTACTGATCTTAGATCTTAAGATCTCTGTACTGAATGTTCGGAGTGAACCAGCTGAGATTTAATGTGTGTGGGGCTGATGTAATAACGTGTAAGACTAAGTGTTGTTTACTGGTAATATTATTCACACACTATCTGCATAGGGGTGTTTCATATGCAGGAGCATAGATAACTGTGCACATGTTCCTTTACTGAGATGCATACAACAAATGGACGGCGGTTGATACAGCTGCATGCATGTGTGCCTAAATATTGTGTGAATGTGAATACACGTGTGTGTGTGTTCGTCATAAGACTCAAACATGCTTTGACCACCAGCAGAGATATTGCTTTTTGTACTATGGAGGCACTTCTGCATACCAGCACAGCAGGATTGTACATAAATCAACGAATATGCAGAGAATCAGATAGACTCAAGTGTAAACAAGCATCATCTTCAATGCAGCTTCAATTGGACTAACTAATGAGCATTAGTGTCATCTTTGTCATTGCCTACTTCTATCATTTCTGATTGCCTTCAATTCTTTCTTTCATGAAAGCGAGAAGTACAGACTGAATTATAACATAAATGAATAGTTAATGTGAGCACAAATCATCAATTTAAGCCTTCAAATATGTATTGATTGAGCCAAACACAAACATAGACCAACACTGACAAGAAGCAGAGTTTTCCAACCGTCCCCTCCAGAGGGAGTTTCTTTCCCACAAACCCCCCTCCCCTGCTTGAAACACCTCTATTGGCCCACTTTGTTTACTCCAATTCCATTGTGACATCACTAGGTAACAATCAAGCTTCTATTGGCTAGTGCCCCAACACATGGTAGCTGATATACTAAGGGGCGGGACATCTCTAAAAGGTTAACGAATCACAACAGAGCCGGCCAGCTAACCAATCAGAGCAGACTGGGCTCTGCTTTCAGACAGAGGGTGAAAAGAGGTGCTGCAGTACAGGCAATATGAGAAAAATAAAGAGCTTTTTGAACATTAAAGTAAACATGTCACAGTTGAGGCACTAAATACAAATATGAACCTGAACATGAGCATTACATGTCCTTTTTAAAAGCTGTTATTATAAATACTATTTGTATCTATTGTAAAACGGTATTGTCATATTGATCAACACAATCAATTTGTAAGTAATATGATTTAATGTACTATGCATTGATCTAAACATCGGCGTTTAATGTCATTAATTTAAAAAAAAACGTGTTTCATTTAAATACCACGATCATTAAAGTCATGATCATTCCCATCCTTTTAAAATAAGTAGTATTATGGGCTTTGTGTTTATTGTTTATTCAGACATAAATCAATACACTGCTTTATAGCACCATGAAATACTTTTAGGTCACCTAGTCAAGTCCAGTCTTTCTTCTCCTTTTTATTTCCTGCAGTGACCCTTGTTATCTTGGTGTAAGGACACCTTGAGAGGAGTAATGAGCTAAATGTGTGTCCAGGTCTGTATTCAGTCGTATGTGCTCGTGTCAGTATTCATTCCAGTCATTTCTCAGTTATTGTTTTAATCTCTCCCTGTCATAAAAGTCTTTAGAGAGAAGAGCCCTTCTCAGTGTTTGACAGAGGGATAATGAGCCCAGCATGAACACTCACACACATGTACACACACGTACACACACGCACAAATGATTTCCTCTCTCTCTGCTCATGACAATGTTTGGTGCCCTGTGTGATTACTATGGACATGTGATTAATAACATGTGCTCATCGTAACCTCCTAGTGCGAGTCAATATGTGCTATATTAGAATAAATGGGTTTCAGGGCGCATAGCAAGACCATTCCTCAGGCCAGATCTCATTAACCGTGCTCCTCCACTCATAACACACAGAAACACGCAGACCACCACCACACAAAGATCAAAGCTAAAGCCTGCAGACTGTTTTGTTATAAATATGTTTCCAGCACATATTGTACACCTGTAGATAAACACACAGCGGCATGTGTGTACACTGAAAGGCAAACATCTACTGACTCATAGCATTGTTACTCAATACAGATTACTACAGTGTGGTGTGGACCTCGAAAGACTACCATTGTAATTCCAAAAAAAAGCAGGTTTAACAGCATTGATATGGCAAATACATGCAGACTGACCCAAGAAACAAAACCTACAGTATAGTGCTATATATTATAATTATATAATTAGATTTACAATATCCTTTAAAATGTATACTATATGTGATCTTTTAAAACATTTTGCATGTCTTGCTGGCATTTTCTTACTGTCCGTGGCAATTTAATGTATCTAATTGTTGTTAAATAGTTTATTACCAATACAGTGTTTCCCCTAGGTTTACTGCCTTGGCAGGGTGCTGCTCGAAAAACTTTTCCGGCCACCCGAATTTTTTTAATCTTCTGGAGCAGAGAGAGGTGCTGTGGATTATTGTTATTGATATCGTACAGTAACAAAGTATCTGTACATTAAAAAGTAATAAAGTACAGTGTTACACTGTAGTGTACTTTTATTAAAACTGTATTCCCTTCTTATCATGTAGCCTACACTTCTTCCTTTCATTGATACATTTAAATCACCTGACTACAGCATAACATACCTGCTGCAACCCTGTGCTGCTGCTGCTTCTCTCTGCCTCATCCTCTATTGCTGGAGGCAGCTCCATCTCATCTGATCTCTCTGATATGAAAGCAATCGTGTCATGATCATATTGAGCTATTGGTGTGAGTCTAACATTAAACAAGCAGTCTGCTTGTCATACATTGCTGACGATACATTTTAATTTGTTGAGTCACTGCTGCTAAATGCCGGTAGCATCAAGCTAGCAAGTCCTGCATTAGCCTCACATCAACAGGTGTAGACAGAACATCCAATCATCCTGATCTAATTTAATGAATAAACCAACTCACATCTCAATAATGTAGTTCAAAACCGCGGAACCTGCTCACCATCTGTGAGCTATTTTAGAATGCGCACGCTACGTTCGTTGTCGCGTTCGCGCGCGTCCACCTGGGCAGGCTGCGTGTGTCCTTCTCCCGTGACGATAACAGCTTGCGGTTAAGAAATAATAATAAACAAATTTGAAACTGGGGGGGGACCGATTGGGGGACACAAACGAGGAGACAGCAGAGCTCGGGGCAATAAAGCAGATTTGTTTGACTTTTTTACACTTTGTTGTTCTCCTCCTTTCCTCCGCTCTTGTCTCTGATTGTGAGTGTGTGCATTCGTGTGTGTGTGTGTGGGGGGGGGGAGCGGAGCCCCGCCCTTCAGAAACAGTGCGAAGGGAGAATGTGAATACGCAAAGCAGTGGACACTGGAAACATGGCACACACTTGAATTAAATAACATGGCGCTTATTGGTATTTAATACAAAGAGCAATGTTCAATGTGAACAAGTGACCGTGAGATAGACCTCTGTACTCGGGGGTTGAATTTCGGGGCTATAGCGCCGTTATATATATATTTTTAGAATGAAAACCAAAACAAGAACACTTGAATGTCAGGCAGGGGGGCGCGGGGCTCGCTGGGCAGGGCGCAGCGCCCCCGCCAAGGACAATGGTAGGGGAAAACACCTGAATTATATTCATTGAGGCCCACTGGAATGTAGTACAATGAGGCTTTGGCAATCCCAGTAGGCTCCGCACCAGATAGTGCTTATTAGCAAATGGTGGATTGCTACGCTAATAGGGTGACGCGCAGGTGTAATGTTGTTTTGGCTTACTTACGAGCTAGGCAGGCAGGTCAAAGGAAATTACACCATTGCAATGAGACAAGTGAATAGACAAATGTGAATGATTTGGAAAAAGGGAGCATCGTCAGCATGCAACTCTGTCTGGATAAAGTTGCCTTTAGACACACATATAGGGGTTTGACTTTGGACTTCAAACAGATACAAAGGTTTCCTGTCTTGCACATGGGTCTTGATGGTTCCTTGGTTCGTTTCAACCGAAAAATAAGAAAAAATTACAGTAACTGAGTTACTATAACCTCTGATCTCTGTAGAAGGAAGTCTTTGTGTTCTGTAGGCTCTTTTGTTAACTTGGAGCGTGTGAATCAATGTCTCTCTGGATGATTCTTAGGCGTGTGTGCCTCGGTGGTCATTGTGATGTGTATATTGTAACATGTGAAAGGAAAGTATCAGTGAAATCTCTCTGAAGATGGGGCCTTTGAAGGATTCCTACAGATACAGCCTTCGAAGCACATTCTTCAGAGGAGAGGAGGCAAATAGATCAGTAATCAACTTATGTAAGCTTGGGAATAAGCCATTAATTATTACATTACGGTAACCATGCCAGTATGATTAGCCTTTCATTGTTGTAGAAATTTCCAGTTATTTTGCTAATTGATGTTTTCTAGGAGTAAACATTCATATATTTTTTTTTCTTATGTTCTCCTTGTCAAATAGAATAATCTGCTCATACAGAAAAATAGGCGTAAGTTAAGCAGTTAAGAAAAACAAATGCCGACATTAGGCATTCTTTGGCCGGCAAATGCTTCTTGATTCCCAGTCATCAGACTAAATAAAGTGGCCTTGCCGACCACACTGTTAAAGGATTTTCTCTTTGTTAGTCTTTAGGCATAGAGCTCGCTTTCGGACCCATAATGTCTATCTAAATTCATTAAATTGAACAACATATTCACTCAATGCACAAACCAACAGTGGACCATAGACTTCCAACGTAGCATGTGGTTGTGTTTCAATCAACGTGTTTTTATTTTGAGTGTTGGGTTAAATGTTCGGCAGGAGTAAAGCTGCCAATGAACTTTTTTATTGGACTAAAACTCTAAAGGAAATTAGCAAATCAAAATTGTTCTTAATACCAGTCCGAATGAATCCCAACTCTATGCAAGATATCCTGCAGGAACCATCAAGGATTCTAACTAAGCAGCTAGTATTTCAAAGCTGCTTTAATCAAACGAATTTCCTTTTGTGGAAATCAAATACATATCTCTGACTATATGAAAATCCTGGGGTGTTTCTCAAATGGTCTAGGAAGGCTGCTCCAGCGCCACTATTTCAAGCATCTACGTCATCGAGGGGGCCGAAGGACTTTCCAATGTCAGCATACTTGGACATGTCTTACCGAGGCCGGCGGTACTTCGTAGCGCGCGAGAATTTCGACGGCGACATTGTGTAGACTCCGCAGGCCCGTCTTAAAATCCGCCCGACGAATGCTTTGCGCGAGGACCAATTTTCCAAATTCTTTCGAAATCGACGCTCCATTAGCCGGCGGCCTCCGCATTATGACGGCACACCCTGCCACCTGTTAGCCTGTTCCGACAATTCTGTCGTTTCCGAAGGCTGTAGGAAGGATCGTTGCCCCTCGCTTCTGAAGCAAGGTGACTCGGAAGACATTGTGCTACAAGCAAGCGTCCTCGACACACTTGAGAAACACCCGCCTTGTACTCAGTACTACCAAAGATCACTTGGTAACTGCAGTTAAAAAAAACTGGAAACCCTTACTGACCAATTACATTGAGGTATTACTGGTTTTCTTTCCTTATTAACTATACACAGTGGATTTACTGAGAACATTAAGTATTTCAGACAAGCGGATGGAAAGACTAGTATTGGATTACGCTTGCACATTCACAAGTTATACGTATTAGGGTCTGGTTTGTCTAGAGCAGGATTCCAAGTATTAGAACGTGACC
>NW_011339670.1:9155-18056 GCF_000735185.1 Notothenia coriiceps | reverse complement strand
GACTTTTGTAAAAACAAAGCATTTGTTTCATGAAGCGTTATATAAAGGACAAATAAAAAGTTGTGTCAAATGAAAATACGTCACTCTCCATTTACCATTTACACGTACATACAGCAAGTCATCGCCAGAATGTCCACTTATGCAGACGTAAAGGACGGTTTATGATCGGAGTTTTCTAAATTTCATATTAATTAACGTTTAGTTATGAAGATGATTATTATTATTAATTAGTAATTAGTTGAGTTATTATATTTATGATAAAATAAACATAAGATATAGTTAACATATATCAGTTCTGTTTGTGAACGAAATACTGGTACGAGTTTTTGAACTATAAAGAATTTAGACCATAAGTTTAACACAAGGGAGACAGTCGTTACATAGTTTGTTGATGTGGTTTGTAAAGATAGTCACTAAAGAGACACAACATCAACTGTACTACTATCTGACCAATCCTCAATTCCCTCTCCGACTCGTAGTGCTAACTGTACACGTTGAACTGTAATTTTTACCTTATTTTCCGACAGTTTTGCACTTGTACAATAAAATTCGGTTGATCGTCTGGTCAAATAGTGAGAAGGAGGACATGTAATCCGTCTATTTTCCGTATTTTTAAGAAACTCTACTTTACCATTATTCTTAAGCATTTTATTGACGTAGAGGTAATGCGTTATACGATTATCCCCCCCCCCCCGTCCCACGCGCACTCTCGTGACGCGTTGTTCGGCTCGAGGTATTCGGCTCCGGGAACGCGGTTACACTCCCGGTACGTCGGACGTAGCTAGCCCGGACATATCCCCTCCCTGTGGGGAACTTGTCGTAACTAATAGGAACCCTAACTAAACGTATATTATATAACCATTATTTGATAAATTGTTTGGGGGGGGGGGCCTCATCTCACAATGTTGCTTGGGGCCCCAAGTTGGCCGGGGACGGCCCTGAATGCTGTCAGCTAGTAGCTTACCTTTTCCAGCTCAAATATTTTACTGAAATAAATGTGAGGCTTGTTGACATGTCTTGAAGATGAGAAGACATTATGTTATGTACCTTCAACTTTTCAGAATCAGAATACCTTAATTTTGCCTCAAATGATTCTAGGTATGTGGCGGATTGAAGAGCAACATTTGTCTAAAGTCTAAATGAAGATTAGTAATTATTAAAAAACAAACATTTATCAACAATTATCCAAAATTGCATGCCTTACTAGTTTTAAAAATATAAACCTACATTGATAAAAGCTGTATACATTCAGAGAGTAATTACGGAGCGTCTTCATAATTGAGGTGTCCTGTGAGAAGTTTTACAGATGTCTCTTTCACAGTGGTGGTCTCTGGGGAAAACACCTGCTTGGCCACAGGGGATTGTTTTATGTTGCTGGTGCTACTTGAACAAATTCAAGGAAAGATACAGTTACAGTGCTGCATCTGCACTTTTTTTCTACACCTTTGATTTTTACCAAACGCCCAACAATACCCTGAAGATCTACAGGAACACTGCTTCTACAGCAAGGCCACGTTGGGAATACAGTAGAAGTGCTGTAAGACAAACAAAACAAAAGTCAGGCTGTTGTTACATTTCACTTTACTGTCTGACATTCAAGATTATCAGTGGATCAAGCACAGGTTATTTAAAACAAGAGGAACTTAGTATTTTGGTCTCATTACTAATCATTCTGTCCGCCCCTGGCACAACAGAGTGAGCTCACCTCGGAAGCAGAGAGATCCACACTGTGGTGTATCCTCTTTTGTTCGAACGTGGCCTTTACATAACTTAATGCACAGCCTACATTTGGATCGGCTGATTCATTCAACTCATTTACATTTTCACAGTGACCTTCCCTGCTCTCTGCAATCCCACGCATTCCTAAATACAGAGTGCTGCGTCCACACATACGTAGGACAATTGCAGAGGACAGAAGGGGCGGCGCTGAAGTCTCACTCAAATACTTTCACACACACATAGGCACGGACTGATGTGCAGGAAAAACGTGATTTTGCACACACATGCTGCTGCTATACGTCAAGACAGCCAGCTCATTTGTCAAAGCAGCACTAATCACTTTCATAGAGCTTACAGCGTCTCGTCCTACGGAATACTTTAGAGGGATGTACATGCATCTGTGTGAGCATCATTCCTGCTCAGCCAGATGGGTTCTATGTTATTTTTATGTTATCACAGCTTGGACAGCCTGGCTATTGGCTGACAATGGGTTTGTATAGAAGGAGTAATCCCCGATTGTGTAGGTGCGGATAAGTTCTTTACAATGTTTTTCTTCAGCTTCAAGTGTGGGGTGAAATGAGACTAGTAAGCCATTTCTGGTGACGTGATTTTCTATTCTTTTTGCCATTTGGTTTCCATGTTCTGTCTAAACTCCCCCCTTCCCTCCCTCTTACCGTGGTGTCCTCCTCTCATGCATGTATGATCTTTTGACATACAAACTCATTTCTCTATTCATCCCATTTTGTCTTCGCTCTCCAAACATAGCACCTTTCCTCTCTGTACGCTCTCACTTTGCACTGCACTTTTTTTTCTTCTCGAAGCTACTCAGCTGAATCCTTTCCATTAGAGACTGTGAGAGGGAGATTAGTGTTGTATCAGTGTGTATGTGTGTGCATGTGTGTGTCTTTTGGGTGCTTTTGGGGGTGTAGGGCCGGGAGAAAGGATTTCTAAGGCTTTCTGAGGAACAGTAAGTCGGCAACCAGCAAAGCCATCATTGTCTAGAGGGGTTTGAGGGGGATGTGGAGAAACCGGGAGATGCTTTACTTGTATCTAATGCGGGCTGCACCTATTTCATATCAGCTCTATCATACTGTGTAGTATTTCTCATACACACATCGTCACGTTCTGTCGTCATCTGGCTTGGCTGTACACCAATGTATACTGTGTGTGGAAGGAGACACACATGCACACACGTACACGAGACACACACATATCATGTAAATTCACAGGGAACTGAAGCCTTTTTTGCATACACACACACACACACACACACACACACACACACACACACACACACACACACACACACACACACACACACACACACACACACACGCTTCTTCATCTGCAGGGGCCATCAGCCAAGAGACAAGTGTGTTGCTTAGAGACCAAGAGGTCACCCCAACAACAGAGATCACACAAACCAGGTGTGACATCTGTTCCAGTGCGGTGGCCACAGCCAGCGCTGGAGCCCTGCCTGTTTCCAGCAGGCTGCTTGGAGCATGCAAATGTAAAACACCCTTTGGCTGCTCAGGAAAAGACACTTGACTATGAATACATCTGGAGCCATTGTGAAGCCTTTTTATGCTTTAGTACCACCATTTGATCTCAATATGCAATATACGTCACTCTCTACCTCTGAATGATATTTGGTTTATTGTTTCTTATGTCACATACTCAACTGGGGATTAGTGTAAAATCTCTTCAGGAAAACAAGACTCAATGGGGATGCATAATTCTGATGAAGAACAAGTCATGTTGCATTAGAACATTTCTGCAAAAATGTGAATCAGTGCCTTTATGCAAAAATCTTCAATCTAACAAAACTTGCGCAATATCTCAATTTCACTGCTGCTTCCCATCAACGATGAAATTAAGGGCATTGCCTCCTCTGATTCTCATGTATCCTGTGGTGTTTAATCAGCTGCTATGGTGATAGAGAAGTTTTTGAAAAATGATCTAATTTTCTTTTTTTAATAGGGCAACTTTTTCACTTCAGCTAACCTTAAAAAAAATTGTATATTTAATTGCACAAAACAGGCGCTGGGAGCATTGACAGGCGAAAACTGACAGCAGATATAACACCATCATCCAAAGTCACATGTTGTGACAAAGAAGAGAAAATAAAGTAATTAAACAATTCAAAGGATTTTATTTTCTGTTCAGTCTTCTCAGCTTGTACCATTATATTGATTAGCTATGTAGGCATGACATTGTAGTAAACTATGATGTATTAACATTCTGAAAGCTAAGGTTAGCATCGAACACTTAGCATAATACCTTCTGCCCGCCTGACCACCATGGGGTCAAGAGCCTTCAGCCACTCTGCTGCACCCCGTCTCTGGAACTCTCTCCCACAAGACATCCTCAATATGGACTCACTCTCAACCTTCAAATCCAGCCTGAAAACACACCTTTTTAAACTGGCATATTCAATATCTTAATAATTTTTCTAAACTGATTGTTGTTTTTAAGTCTTTGTTTTTAAGTCTTGTATTACTGTGTGATCTTCTTTGTTGCTTGTTTTTAATTATGCTCTGTAAGGTGTCCTTGAGAGCTTTGAAAAGCGCCCATAAATAAAATGCAATATTATTATTATTATTATTATTATTATTATAATAAAGACTGTTAGCCTGTTAACATTCTTTATAAAATACATGTTACCAACTGTATCTTTAACATACTAACAGGATGTTAGCATGTTAAATATTTACAGCTAGCATTGTAACATGCTAACATATCCTGTGTTAGCATATATCAAAGTACAGCCAAGGCTAATAAGATTTTTATTTAGTTTTTTTTGTTTAAGAGGTATTGTTTTGTATGTGGCACGGGTAAAATAGTAAACCTATTTACGATGAAACATAAAAAGCTGCTTCATGGTATCCATTTAAGTCTGACATTATCAAACAGAGAAATCCATGCTGCTAGCTTAGCTAAATGAGGAATGGCTTCAAACTGTCTTCTGCTTCTGAGAGCTTCTCCGACGAGAATGCTTGAGGAAGTGTCTCCCTGATCACCAAAGTTAGGCAAATAGTCTTTACAGCTAATATCTGCATTTAGCATCTGTTTGAGCTGGTGAATTGGCATGCTTACTGAAGCATTTGAGAGACATCCATCTGCAGTGCCACTCCAGAGCAGCGGAGTGCGACTGCAGTGACAAACGTGCTGTCATCCAATTTCCCACGCGCAGAAAAAATATGACACACACACACACACACACACACACACACACACACACACAGATGTGCTCTCTCATAACTTTTTGCTCAAATGCAATCCTCCTCTCACTCTTCTACTGTTCGATCATTCTCTCCGTCTTAATTTCAGTTTTACTTCTGAATAAACTGCAGACTGAAGATTGATTCTGACAGTTTTTTAAAGTTGCATGTGTTGAGTGTGAGTAGTGTCAAAAGGTCCACACAATACTTGAACACAGTGGATATAATGTACTGTAAAGATATGTATATCTTGTCAAGTGTTCTTTGTGTGGGTGGAATAATGGTCTTAAAACATATAAAATGCAAGTATATTTGCATTTAAACTTAAGACCTTCGCAAGATGAAATAAACACAGTCCACATGAAGGATCAAAAGACCAGACCTAGCGGCATTTCTCCATTGCCTCCATATTTTTATATAAATACTAATATAAAGTAATTTCCCACTACACATATCCACTTCAAATTAATGCAAAAACAGATAGTACCTTAATAATAAGATTTGTAGTAATTTCTGTATGAACTTCTCAATTGTGAATAATTGATTTAGTAGTGGACTGAGCAGCCTCTTAGCTTTCCAGCATCTCAGCATAGATTTACACAAATGCCTGCTGCTCCTCTTCTTTATTCATTTAACCAATTATTTCCAACAAAAGTCTCTTGTATTTGTACTTCCTTCCTGTCCAATATAAAATGTGCTTTGAAAAGTTGAGCCCCCTCTTTGCTACCGAACATATCGGGCTAAGTGTTTTGACCTCCCCACCTCTTCTTTCTCTTTCACACTTCCTTGTTACCTCTCCCTCCTCTCCCATGTTTCTGTCCGCTGGTTGCCGTGACATCAGAGCCAACAGGTGACCCCACAGATGGCACTTTGACACTCAGATGTGAAATCAGGTGTTGTGCTGTACATATCTGCATATTTAGTGTCACATTATACGCTATATTAACACACAATGTTAGCAATTCAAGGTAATTTCTAAGTCATCAGAGGCAGGGTGAGGAAGGAGGGGGAGGAAGAAAGAACAACTTTGTGAATTAATTGCTTCATTCCTCCTGTTCACTTTTCAAGGGTATAAGGCTGGCTTTGGTGTCAGGAAAACAGGAAGTCCTGCTGCTTCTTGAGGAATTGTTTATAGATTTCTAATCTAGGCCAGCAAGTTGTAATTCTCTCTGTCTTACTCCTGCTGTGCTTTTTCTCATTAACTGCATCAATGCTACGCTCAGCAAGCCACAGCAGGAATACAAGAGACCAGGAGACAATTCATGTTTAGAAAGTAAAACATTGAGCAGCTGAGACATTAAGGTCATATATGCTGACACATGAATTAACAGCAGGGAGTTTGTCAGTGTGTTGCACGCTGATCAAAACAAATGGCCCAGAAACAAAGATCAAGCAGAGACAAACACACAGAGCAGAGATGATGATGAAGGACATTGTGTGATTTGTACTGCCACAAATCAAAGTGTTGCTGCTTCTTTAAAGCTTAGGTGGTAACAATGAAGAAGCCAACCTTTTTTTTATTATCCAACCGGAAAACCCAGCCCGACAAAACTAACTCTTTGCCATAAGTAGCAAGCAGCACTAGCTACAACATGTTGTCAAGACTGACAGCCTGTCCCTTTAGGCCTCTTTTCCAAAGCCAATCCCCCCAAAAAAGATCATTACAAACGTAAACAACAAAAATGGCTTCCCAGTAGTAAGTACTCAAAGCTGTCAAACTAGCAGCTTGCAGGAGACTCCGGTGAGGCGCAATAAGTGAAGGGGCAGAGCAACCCTGTTTTAGCTTTACAACGGCTCTTGAGAAACTCCTGAGTGAGATCACAGATACTAGGTTTATGTTTTTACAGTCTAAGTTAAGTCCTCATTTTGACAGAAATATTTTTCTGTTTGTTGGTTCAAGCACAATCTAGCTTTGTTTAGAAACACTGTGTTGTGTGGCATTGGCTAAATCATCAGTAAACTATTTAACAAATCATTCAGATAAGATACGATTAAATTAGATGAGATGTACTTTGTTGATCCCAAATTGGAAACATTTCTCGTTACAGCAGCATGTTAAAACAAGGAATTGCACGTCATTTTAGAATAAAAAGAGCCAAAAAGTATTATTTATTTTTTATTTCTTACTCCCTTCCTCTTCCAAACCTTTGAGCCCTTTTTGGCTTAATCTTCCAAGCAGCCAGTCAGGCAGCCAGTCAGGCAGGTGGGTTAAGAAAACATCTTAAAAAGAAACGTTTGTTCTATGTTTCAGTCCTACTCCTAGACAGTGTTCATGACACCAGGTCGGAAAGACGAGCAGTGACCCATTCATTTAACTGAGGGGTTAACCTGTGGCACCGTGTCAGGCTAACAAAGTATCAGAATAGGTTGAAATAAGTTTGCAATAGCTTCAAGTACATACTGTTAGCCTCTGAAAATAAACCCTAACGTTATCCAGTGGAGCCAGATAACTCCATGATTTAGAGACTGAAAAAAGAATATGTTTCTGCGTGAGTAAGACGGAAGCAGCAATGTGAGCCAAAGATTGATGAGTTGAAACTCTTCTGGCCATTCTCTATTGTCTTCTCCTGGCAGGCTGTATATTCCTGTCTCCCTGTGGGCTTGTAGGAGGTTTAAAAAGATTTAGATGAGAAGGCAAGCTGATGGAAACACCTCAAGATCACACTCCCACTGGGTGCTCCATCAACAGCAACATTAATCTATATGCACTCCATCATCAAATTACCTGAGGTGCTTCTTTCAATAGATGACATACACAGTGCGACATAGGAAGAATGAAAATGCTCTGATATGAGATCTGAGGTTCCTAGCTGCCAGCAACAGTGCCGCTTTTAACTTTGCCTATAGTAGTATTGTTACCCACAGCCATTTACTCTGGTTTTATAAACCAACCTGCGACACAAAGCCACACGTTTTTTTAATCTTCTGCCTGTCTTTCTAATCCAACTGAATGTTCACATTGCTCTGCAGCTGGTTTAAGAAAGAGATAAAAGTACTGCACCAGCAAACAATCACTCATTCCCTCGTAACATTTCTGGCTCCATAGATCTTGTTGTGCCAGTCAGCGGCCCAGCTGAAGGTTAGGTATTGGTTTGATTGGAACCTGTCCCTGCCATACTGAACTCTACAATCCTGTCACACTCTGATTCATGGGTTTGTGCCGGCTGTCGCTTAAGTTTTACGGCCAGTATTGGCAGGGTACTTTTTCACACATTCAGAGCCATTTTAGGAGCTCCTATCTCTCTGTCTTTCTCTCTCTTCCTTTTTGCCCGGTCCATTTCTGCCAGCATGAATCAGCATCCTGCTCTCTTTACCGATATACACGGTGATGCACGACAGGGCGAGGAGAAGGGAGATGAAAAGGTAACCTGCTGTCCGCACCTTGCTCTCCACCATCAAAAAATCCCTACTCTGCCTCCACCGTTTCAGTGCTTGACCTTTTCTCGCCTACAGAACACACGCAAGGATGTGTTGAGCCGGGCATGCTGAAACAGGTAGGCTGCTGTGTGTCTGTACTTGTACATGCACTCCAAAAGCCCACTCGACTCTGACCTGCGGTTTAACTGCTGTGTAAATCTGAACAGCACTTTAATGGGTCTCTCACACCCATGATGCTCCTGACACACATCACATCAGTCGGACCGCGCTGGCCAGTGTGCTGCCGGCACGCAGCTGCATCCGACCCCAATAATAATCATGTTTTAATCACTCTGCAGAAAACAAACCTGCGTGATGGAAGCAACTCCCAACCCCTGTGAATGAGGCAGAATAGATGTAAGGATATTACCACACGATAGAGCTTTAGTACTCGGGTTAGTTGGGTGCTAACGTGCTTGGCTCTTTGCGGCCGTTTTAACCACATTAAAACTAACATCAGGCTTGCACTGCTAACTGAGAACAATAAAAATACGCTATAAAGCAACACCTGCTTGAACTTGAGGAGATATATAAAGGCTCTAAT